>NC_057796.1:43693435-43885810 GCF_018294505.1 Triticum aestivum
CATAGAAATCCATCATGCGCATGGTGTCTCCTTTGAACAGTTTCAGAACACTCTATTTTCAACGGGGCAACCGGAAAGGCACATGTTTTATCAACTGGAGTAACTTTTTAAGTACACTCAAGTCTCAAAGACACCATATAATGATGCTCAAATCATGACTCGCGAATGGCGTCCATTGTTTCCTTTCATTTTCCCGCCATTTGCCCTTCACCGGCGACGGCGAGGCCACAAGCCATCTCATACTTCTGCCTATATAATACATATGTAACTTTGGCCATTAAGGGTATACCTAATAAAAGAATTAACTTTTTTGCGAGAACACTTTAGTTAATTAATATATGGGGTTTTTTCTGGAAAAAAAAACGATACAAGGTCCAGTGGATGGAGAGGGCGAGACAAACAGGCCTTCAAAAGTCATCACCATCATCTTCCAAATTCTTGAAAAAAAGATAATGTCCACTCAAGTTGATGAATCACTGCACGGTCAGCTTATCGGAAGCACTTGATTACAAGGAATTCTTGTGAGAGGAATCAACCCTTGCCCTAACCGCAACATTGATCTCATGTTCACCTCAGCAACCACAAAAACGGCAATCGTTTTCTCTAAGCCGAAAGGTCCAATCTGTCCTAATCCAATGCAATGGTGTGTTTCCCACTGGACAGTGTAAGAAAGACAAATTAAAGTATAGTATCTCATCGGTGACTAGTTTACCACATCGTTCAAACAGAAAGCAGAAAGAGTTGGTCCTTTTCCATAATCGTTCCTCTCGAAACCCTAGGAGAAGCGATCTCCGAGTGTACAATGCCGCCACCTCTCCTCAGTCGGTAGGTTCCCCCTCCCCACCCCACCCTTCTCCTCTGCGGGCTTGCTGGTGTGGGTGTGGCGGGAGACACTGATCTGCCGGATGAAGTTGTAGGTTTCACCTAATTTGGCGCTCTTAGGTAGGTTTTCATTGTCCGTCGCTTCAGACCTTCCAGCAGTGGTGACGGTGGCACTCAATGAAGTCTTCTCCAATACCTTGTTTGTAGATGTTGCCGGTGCCGATCCAACGAATAAGGTTTCGTAGAGTCACCCCATCTCGACAGTTTGCCTGTGTGACATCGATGGCTCAAGGGTGTGTTTTTCAGTCGGTTGGTATTCTCTGAGCAATGGCCTGCATGGTTTATTGGTACGCGCGGCGCGCCATCGATCCATTTCGCAACATGAAGATGGTCGACTCCCAGGGACTTCAATGTAACTTTTTTTTCATTTCCCCGAGAGTGTTTGTACAAAAAATAGACAAATGTGAAGGGCAAAAAAAATCCCCAAATACCCAACAAGATATTACCAGTAGGACACATGTTAAGGGATTTGACGGTTCATTAACATAGGTTGAGCACACAACGAGGGCTTTCAAATAAGACATTTTGAGTGAGTTTTTTTATTTTATTTTTAAGTTTCAACTTTTAAAACATAGTACGAGCAACCGACACAACCGTAGAAGAATACTACACAGGAGAACCATAGACATACTGCTTTGCTTGTTTTGTTTGCTGTCTTTGGCCGTTTCAGGTTTGGCGTCATTAATTTAGCACCGAGTATATAGTCCTTCTTTCTAAGAAAACAATTCACAAACAAAACATAACTACAGCGAGAAACTGAAAAGGAGAAAGTGCTACTATACTAGGACAATTCCACGTGAGACACGTCCTTCCCATGTTCCCCGTTGCCACTGGCACTGCCACTGTTGCTACGTACTGGTGTATCGGCTCGCGTGGCCTCGCCGCCACCCACTTTCCGACGAGGACGACAACCAAGCCTGGCGGCGGCATCGCACGCCCAATCCCACGAGTGGAGCAGCATGTAGGAGGCGATGCCGCCGATGAGGCCGTAGGCGATGGAGTAGGTGAGCGGCATGAGCGCCAGCGTCATGAACGCCGGCACGGCCTGCCGCATGTCCTCCCAGTCCACCTCCGCCACGGCGCGCATCATCATCACGCCCACCAGCACCAGCGGCGGCCCCACCGCCCAGGACGGGATGGACGCCAGCAGCGGCGTGATGAACAGCGCCGCCGTGAAGTACAAGGACGCGGTGAGCGCCGTGAGCCCCGTCCGGCCGCCCTCGCGGATCCCCGTGGACGACTCGATGAAGACCGTCACCGGGGACGTCCCCAGCAACGAGCCGAAGACGATGGCGGTGGCGTCGGACATGAAGGCGAAGTACTGCCCCTCGAACTCCCCCGTGGCGTCGTCCACGAAGCCGGCGAAGCGCGCCATGGAGTAGAGCCCGCCGGTGGTGTCCAGGATGTCGACGTAGAGGAAGGTGATGAGCGCCTCCCAGAAGTAGCCGTGCCCGATGCCGCTGAAGTCGAGCGCGCCGGCCGTGGACTGGATGCGGTGGACGTCGAACACCTTCTTGAAGTAGCTGAAGCCCTCGTCGCCTGCGGGCGTGTCCGGGAACGCGGTGACCGCGGTGTTGCGCGGCCATGAGATGAAGGTGACGAAGAGGATGCCGTAGATCATGGCGCCCTTGACGTTCTTGATGAGGCAGAAGGCGATGATGAGGAGGCCGACCACCGCGAGCCAGAAGGTCGGGGAGGTCATCCGGCCGGAGAGGCAGAGTATGCCGCCGGAGACCGTGCCGCCGGGCATCAGCGCCACCGTGCCGTTGGGGAACGTGATCACCGGCGCCACGGACGCGCGCTGCGAGGCCGGGCACGCGCCGAGGGTGACCAGCGTGGACGTGCTGAACCCGACGAGCCCGAACCCCTGGTTGCTCTGCAGGCCGATGAAGGCCAAGAAGAGCCCGATCCCCGCGGACGACGCGATCCGCACGGGCTTGGGGATGAGCTGGGCGAGCTTGGAGCGCAGCCCAACTACAGAGATGAGGAGGAAGACGAGGCCCTCGATGAAGACGGCGGCGAGGGCCTTGCGGTAGGAGAGCGTGCCGGAGCCGTGGAAGCCGACGACGGTGTAGGCGAAGTAGGCGTTGGTGCCCATGCCGGGGGCGAGCGCGATGGGGAGGTTGGCGAAGGCGCCCATGATGAAGGAGCCGATGACGGAGGAGGCGGCGGTGGCGACGATGAGGTCGCGGCGCGCGCGGGAGAGGCAGGCGGCGTACCCCGGGTCGACGGGCGGGAACTTGCAGGCCGGCGAGGGGTTGGCGCAGTCGTCGACGGAGCAGGTGGCGCCCGAGTCGGAGAGGATGGAGGCGTTGACGGCGAGGATGTAGGCCATGGTGAGGAAGGTGGTGGTGCCGGCGCGGAGCTCCGTGGTGAAGGTGGTCCCGCGCGCGGCCAGGCGGAAGCGCCGGCCCACCCAGGACCGCTCCACCGCGGCGTTGAGGCGGCCCACCCTCGTCGCCGCGGCCTGGCCGCCGTCGTCGGTCCGCGGGATGATGGGGCTCGTCATGGCGGCGGCCGGCGCGCGTGTGGCTGTAGGAGTGCGTTCGTCTGGTGGATCTTTTTAAGGAAGGGGATTGATTCAGGGAGGGAGGGGGTTGAGGTGCCGCCGTCGCGAGGGTCAAACGCTGAGGTGTGAGGGGGGCAGATGTGTCCACACGACCACACGGAGAGGGGAGGAGATTCCAAATCTCGTTGGGTATTTGGGGAATCTTTTGCCCACGTTTTTCGTCCTTCGGTGTGAAGGATGTGGTAAACTAGCAACCATGCCCTTTAAATTACTTACCAGATTTGCTAATCCTAAGTTCACCGAGTATTAGATAAAATCTCAGCAACAAAAGGACCGTCTATCTTGACATTTACTAGATCCATGAATCTAGACATTGATATACATGCAAGTTTTTCAGCTATGATGAAAACAAACGGTACAGTTTTTAAGATCTTTTTTTTCTACTATAAATGGACAGTTGTTTATACTCCCGCGTTCCTAAATATTTGTCTTGTTAGAGATTTCAAATGGACTATCACATACAGATGTATATAGACATATTTTAGAGTGTAGATTCACTCATTGTGCTCCGTATGTAGTTACTTGTTGAAATCTCTAGAAAGACAAATATTGTTTGCAGTTTGTATTAACAAATTTATAAATTTAGCTGAGAATTTATTGATCCATAGTGAGTGTAGACCTAGACGCTCCCTCAAATCATCTTTCATGTATTCTTCAACTGGGAGCGTGCATTTGGGAGAATATGGGAGATTTTTTGGTGTTTGATGTAATGAACATGTGATTAATGTTGTGGCTTAGGACAAGGTTGCTTTCTCTCTCAATACTTCGTCTAATTTAAGTGCCTCGGAGAAGCTGCCAAAGTATTATTCATCAATTTGAGTGAATATATCCTCTTTTAAAAGACTAAATATGTTTTTGAAGTGTTGCTCTAGAAGATGATGACGATGATTTTTAAAGGTGTGTTGGTCTCGTTCGTTGGACCTTGCTTCATTTTTTTGCTGCTGTTGTAGGTGGTATTGCATCATCTTGCTCCATGTGTCCAAAGCGACGGACAACTAATACCTATCTTCGAGCCCTTAATCGGGTGAAAGCTATAACTCTATCCAATAGTTCTGAGCCTCCTCACACCCCCACACTGACAGAGCTAGAGAAGGGGGAGGGGGCGGGTGGAGGAGAGGTGGTGACGATGTGTGCCCAGAGATTGGCCCTCCTAGGGTTTGAAGAGAAATGGTTGGTGAAAAAGATCAACTCTTTATGCTTTTGGTTTGAATGATTTGAATTATCACTATTTAATTAAACTAGTCACCCAACGATATACTTTGCCTTATAATATCCTTCTTGTATTCTTCAGGTGGGAACACACATTTGCATTGGATTAGGACATGATGGACCTGTCGGCTTAGTAATGGGACACCTTTTTTTGGGTGTGTGTTTCGTGAGGTGAACAGGAGATCAATGTAGCGGTTTAGGGAAACTAAAAAAATGTTGCAGTTTTGGTGTTTGATTTCTCTCACAAGAATCCCCTGCAATCAAAGTGCTCCGAGAAGCAGCCCAACTGCTTAAGTATTGAGTCGTAAATTTGAGTGGATATATTCGTTTTCAAAGAATAAATACTTTTTCAAGTAGTGTTGTGGAAGACGATGTTGATGGCCGGGTGTTTGGTGGGCTTAGCACTCTCGATTATAAGCCGAAAAGCATATATTTATTGGAAATCAATTTGGCTTCCGGGAGCACGCGCTTTGGCGCGGTAAAAATAATTTTTCAAATGTCAAATAAAATCCCGACAATTTTTTTAATGTACTTATAGTTGCATCCAAATGTTACCTGCAATTTTTTTTGACAAAAAGGTTAAGCATTTTGGGCTGTGAAAAAAAAAACAATTTTGAACACCAAATGTTACCCTAAATTTGTTTTCACCAGCGAAACACTACTGCTTGTTGCCCATAAAAATTGTCAACCATGCTTGCGATACTAACACAAACATCCACAAAAAAATTCAATATTTTTAAAAACATTTTACCATCTTTTTTGCAGTACTGTTCATCCAGGAGCAAATGCTCCCGGGAGCCAAATGCCCCTCCCCAATCTATTCCGCTAAAAACATATTTATGGGCTATTGCACCAATTTATGTCTATTGTATAATCCAAAAGTCAAATCCAAAAACACATAAACATGTGCTTTTTGGCTTATAAGGCACAGTGTAAAAGCCAAAGTTATGCCCAACCAGATACTCCCTTCGTTCCTAAATATAAGACCTTTTAAAGATTTCACTATATACTACATACGGAGACCTGTCTATCAATTGAACTAACACTTTGTAAGGTGTGTACATCCTAAGGTGTGTTGGTATCGCCTTCATTCTCTTGACCTTGCTACATTTTTAGGTGGTGTTGTAGGTGGATATTGCATCATCAATTGAACTAATTAACACTTCGTGCAAACCTAGGAAATTAAACTATGTGTGCCATTCATGAGTCCTGATTTATGTATTGCTTCTTAACTCTTCCAAGACTTAACTGTACTTACTGAACAGCTGGTTGATAAAACATGTGACTTTCTTGTTGCCCATTGAAAATGTAGAACACCATGATGCCGAATTTCTATAATAATCTTGCCAGCACACAACTATAGATTTCGAGGGGATTCCCAGTCACCTACCCCAAGGACTAGTTATGGCATAATGCTAAAAGGGATGGTGTCGGAAAATGTGTGCTGAACCTATGTTGCGGAACGTCCAATCCCTTAACCTGTGTGCTACTACTAATATCTCGTTTGGTATTGTGGATTTTTGTTGCCCTTCAAATTTGTCTATGTTTGGTTTTTTCTTTGTGGAATAACTCTCAATTCTATTTACCAAACTAGGAGCACAAACATGATATCTCAGTTGGGTATTGTGGATTTTTTTTGCCCTTCAAATTTGTCTATGTTTGGTTTTTCTTTGTGGAAGAACTCTCAAATCTATTTACCAAACTAGGAGCACAAAGATGATTGTTCGCAATTTGACACACTGCCGCACTAATAAACCATCTCCATGTTGCAAAAGGGGTTGTTGGCATGCCGCCGGACTAATCAACCATGCATACCTTAGGAGTCCTTGGGAGTCGACCATCTTCATGCTGCAAACGGATTGTTGCCGTGCCACCGCACTAATCAACCATGCGGACCACAACTCATCAATCATAATGACTGACATGAAAAATACACCCTTAAGCATCGATGCCGCACACGTAAACCGTCGAATGGGGTGACTCAACGGAACCTTACTCACCAAATTGCCACCGCCGCCACCAACAACGGCGAGCTACCAGACAATACTTCATTGAGCGTCGCCATCACCACCATCGGATGGACCAAGGTGATGGACAACGGAAACCTTCCTAAGAGCGCATAATCAGGTGAAACCTACAACTACATCCATTAGATCGGGGTCTCCCCGTACACCCACACCGGTAGAGCCAGCGGTAGAGAGGGGGGTGGGTGGGGGTGGGGAACCTAGCAACTGAGGAGAGGTGGCGGCAGAGTACACTCGAAAATCGCCTCTCCTAGGTTTTGGTAAGGAATAATTGTGAAAAAGGATTAACTCTTTCTGCTTTCGGTTTGAACAACGTGGTAAACTAGTCACAATGAGATACTATGTTTTAAATTATCATACTTGCCCTCTTGAGTGGGTAACGCACCTTTCCATTGGATTAGGACAGGTTGGACCTTTCAGCTTAGAGAAAATGGAAGCCTTTTTTCGTTCGGTGAGGTGAACAGGAGATCAATGTTGCGGTTTACGGCAAGGGTTGATTTCTCTCACAAGAATTCATTGTAATCAAGTGCTTGGAGTAAAGATTCATCAATTTGAGTGAATATATCCTTTTCTCAAAGAATTTGGAAGATGATGACGACTACTTTTCAAGGTCTGTGGTTGTGTGCATCCTTGCATACAGAGGCCGGGGGTTCCAACCTACCTTTCGAGAAAAACTTTTTAATGTCTGTTGGTCTCGCCTTCTTCATCCACTAACCTTGTATCATTTTTCTTCGGAAAAAAACCTTATATACCCACTGGACTTTTGCTAGTAGCTTCGATCATGAAGGTTCCTCATTAGCGTGTGCACAAACTTCGAAATCATAAACAAATTAGCAATTCCTTCTAGAATTTATATGCTTATTATAATCCCACTGCAATGCGCGACCATCTTTCAAGTATATATAAAGATTCCAAAAAACGTACATATAAAAGTATGACTAAGAGCATCTACAGTCAGATTTTGCAAATCCGGACCCTCAAAGCCTGCGGATGCGACCGGGCGCATCCGTAGACAGTGGCTAGTCACACCTCAAATTAGCCATTTGCATCCGCCACTCTCATATTTCATCCCCTAAATCCATACAAAGCATGCAAAAGAAATCCTATGGACTATATACTACGTACTGCCCTAGCTACTTTTCCTTGTCGGAGATGTCCACGACGATGGTGTCGGGCGCCGGCTGGACGGGTAGGAGGGCTCTGGCTCATCCTCCTCCTGCTCGACCTCAATAGAAATCCTATGGACTATATACTACGTACTGTCCTAGCTACTTTTCCTCGTCGGATATGTCCACGACGACGATGCCGGGCGCCGGCTGGACGGGCGGGTAGGAGGGCTCCGGCTCATCCTCCTCCTGCTCGACCTCATCCATGTGGGCGAGCATCTTCGCCTCCTCCGCAGCCTGCTGCGCCTTCATCTCCTTCCGGCGACGACGTCTGGCCTTCGCAGCCGACTCCGACGAGAGGGAATCGAGGATGGCATGTTGCTCTGCCTGCAGACCCGCATCGCCAGCGTCCCCCACATCCTTCTCCTCCGGCTCATCATCCTCCTCCTCCCCGTCCTCGTCCTCCTCCACCTCCTCCTCCGGATCCACTGCATCCGTAGGTAGCCTCAAGGCGATCCAGGCTTCGCGCCTAACCCGGATCTACTCAAAGAGCTCGAGCCGGTGCTTCGGTGTCAGAAATGGCTCGCTCCTCACCCGGCGGCGTGGGGGCATGGATACTAGGCGGGCGGGTGGAGTGAAAAGTGGCGGCGGCGGCGGACAGACAGATGAAAATGTGGATAGATGGTAGGTTTTCAGTGCCGCCGGTCAACTTAAATAGCCGGACTAGGCACTAGGCGGCCCGTCGGAGCTGCGACCCGCGGCACCACCGGTCCGACGGAGGAGACGAGCTTCGGACCGCCGGGTTTCAGGGTGTTTCTGGCTGGGATCCCTTCGTCAGTCCTACATGGCGGGTGTGGCCGGGTGCCCTCATATCTGCCCCATATTTGGGCTGGATATGAGGGGTGCCGGTCAGCCCGGACATTTGAGGCCCATTTGAGGCGTCCATCTGGGTTGAAAAATCATGACCGATTAGTGATCGGGGGGGCCGCCCGGGCGTTTGAGAAGGGCCATTCGCAGTCATAATTTGAGTATTATTTTATGGTGTCTTTGATACTAGAGTGTGCTTAAAAAGGTTAAGTACTACTCCAGTTGATAAAACACGCGCCTTTCCCGTTGGCCCGTTGAAAATGCAGTACCCTAACCCGATGCTCATGCTGATCATAATCTTGCAAGCACGCAACTATATATTCTGAAATGAAGTTCCATCCATTTACTCGCAGGGACTGGCTGTGGCATGATGCCGGAAAGGGATGGTGTCGGAAAAATGCGTGCCCACGCTATGTTAAGGAACTGTCAAATCCCTTAACATGTGGTGTACGTAGTGTGCGGATGTTTATGCGAGTTGGGCGAGTCGTTCTCACACTTGGCAGAATAATCCTCTAATCCAAGTACCAGCCCACACATTTTATTTGCAAGAATCAGTCGAGGAACGAGCAGAGAGCACCTCATTCTCCAAGCATGCATGGACGCGTTGTCTCGCCGATGTCCGCAAGTCGTGCCGGTGAGAGCGAGACGGCGAGATGCACAAGCACAAAGCTAGCGTGCACGCCTGCCTCTAGATGTATCATATCATACACGCCGCATGAGCTACTTAAATTGACCGGTTGAATGCGATGTGTTCACACACTTGGCGACATTGCTCGACTCGTTGGATGGTAGTGCATGTACGTCCAACACAAGGTGGCTTGCCGTGCTTTGTGTATTGACTTTCTGTATCGAGAAATGCCCGGGGTTGACCCGGAGTATGTGCGGCAAAAGGCCAGGACAAGAGAAGAAATGTTGCACGTGAGAAACTGAAATCATATAGACGGCTCGCAGCTCTAGTCACGCACACCTGTGTGTTGTTAGAATTACGTGTCATGCAACTATATTCAAATTACTTGAAATTACTAATATTCGAAATACCTCATTTAGAACTATACATGTATTATCTCAAGTTGCTTCTCCTCCTACAAGAAAGAAAGTTAGGGTTCCTACCTCTCACCGACGCCGCCGCAGGTCTGCCTCGTCTCCGGTGGCCCTGGACCATGGAGGCGCGGTGGATCCTTGCAAGGGCCGGCGGGAGGGCTCTGTTTTTAGCCGGTTTTTTCTGTCTTGTTAGGGTTTGTGTTATGCTCAGGAAGGAGAGACAGCGGCGGCTCTCTGAAAATAGAATAAAGGTCTCCCCGCCTAGCCCCCCTTCCGGCGGAGCGTCTAGCATCGTTGTGTGGAGGTGTGTCTCCGGCGGATCTATCTTTGGTGGATTTGCTCGGATTTCGTCGTTGTTCGTCTACGTTCGTGTGTCTTCGGGTTGAGTCCTTCCAACCTATGTTATTCTTCATCGGCGCCGGTTGTTGTTCTGGTGCGCTGGTCCTATGGGGCCTTAGCACGACGACTTCCCGACTGTCTACTATAACAAGTTGTGCCCGACTCCGGCGATGGAGGGGTGATGACGGCGGCGCGCCTTCGGCTCGCTTCAGTGCTTGTAGTCGTTGCTAGGTGGTCTACGGATCTGGATGTAATTTTTATTTTTGGTGTTCATTATACTGCCATGATTAAAGATGAATAGATTGAAAGTTTTTCCGAAAAGAAAATCTATTCATGTATTTATCCATGGAATTACTTTACATGTTTATAATTGAATTATTCCTTGCTGGAACGTAATTAAGTATTGTATGCTTTGGGAAGTTGGTCGATTATCAATGAAACACAATATCCTCTATAACACTAAGCTTTCTAGTTTTAAAGAGCCCACATTTAATTGAGATTTTCGATTAGAATTGGATTACCAGATTTTGATCGGATCAACAATTTTTAAAAACTCTTTTATTTAATTCTTTTATGCTATACACTATTGTTGGGAAACGTAGTAATTTAAAAAAAAATCTACGATCGCGCAAGATCTATCTAGGAGAAGCATAGCAACGAGACGGGAGAGTGTGTCTATGTACCCTCGTAGACCGAAAGCGGAAGCGTTTAGTAACGCGGTTGATGTAGCCGAACGTCTTCATGATCCAACCGATCCAAGTACCGAACTTACGGCACCTCCGTGTTCAGCACACGTTCAGCTCGATGACGTCCCTTGAGCTCTTGATCCAGTAGAGGGTCGAGGGAGAGTTTCGTCAGCACGACGGCGTGGTGACGGTGTTGATGATGTGATCCGCGCAGGGTTTCGCATAAGCACTACGACAATAAGACCGAGGTGGTAAACTGTGGAGGGGGCACCGCACACGGCTAAGACAAATCATGGTGTGCCTTTGGGGTGCCCCCCGCCCCCGTATATAGGGGGGGAGGAGGAGGCCGGCGGCCTAGGAGGGGCGCGCCAAGGGGGGAGTCCTACTTGGACTCCTAGTTCAAGTAGGATTCGCCCCCCCCCCCCACCTTTTCCTTCCAACGGAGGGGGAAAGAGGGAAGGAGAGGAGAGGAAGAGGGAAAGGGGGGCCGCGCCCCCTCCCCTTCCTATTCGGACTCCCCTTGGGGGGGCGCGCGCCTCCCCCTTGTGGGTTGTCCCCTCTTCTCTCCCAATGGCCCATGAGGCCCATGATTTCCCCCGGGGGGTTCCGGTAACCCCTCGGTACTCCGATAAAATACCCGAGTCACTCGGAACCATTCCGATGTCCGAATATAACCTTACAATATATGAATCTTTACCTATCGACCATTTCGGGACTCCTCGTCATGTCCGTGATCTCATCCGGGACTCCGAACAAACTTCGGTCATCAAAACACATAACTCATAATACAAATTGTCATCGAGCGTTAAGTGTGCGGACCCTACGGGTTCGAGAACTATGTAGATATGACCGAGACACATCTCCGGTCAATAACCAATAGCGGAACATGGATGCTCATATTGGCTCCTACATATTCTACGAAGATCTTTGTCAGTCAAACCGCATAACAACATACGTCATTCTCTTTGTCATTGGTATGTTACTTGCCCGAGATTCGATCGTCGGTATCATCATACCTAGTTCAATCTCGTTACCATCAAGTCTCTTTACTCGTTCCGTAATGCATCATCCCGTAACTAACTCATTAGTCACATTGCTTGCAAGGCTTATAGTGATGTGCATTATCGAGAGGGCCCAGAGATACCTCTCCGATACACGAAGTGACAAATCCTAATCTTGATCTATGCCAACACAACAAAAACCTTCGGAGACACCTGTAGAGCATCTTTATAATCACCCAGTTATGTTGTGACGTTTGATAGCACACAAGGTGTTCCTCCGGTATTCGGGAGTTGCATAATCTCATAGTCAGAGGAATATGTATAAGTCATGAAGAAAGCAATAGCAATAAAACTTAACGATCATTATGCTAAGCTAACAGATGGGTCTTGTCCATCACATCATTCTCTAATGATGTGATCTCGTTCATCAAATGACAACACATGTCTATGGTCAGAAAACTTAACCATCTTTGATTAACGAGCTAGTCAAGTAGAGGCATACTAGGGACACTTTGTTTTGTCTATGTATTCACACATATACTAAGTTTCCGATTAATACAATTCTAGCATGAATAATAAAAATTTATCATGATATAAGGAAATATAAATAACAACTTTATTATTGCCTTTAGGGCATATTTCCTTCAACCATGCTTCCAAATTTTAAGGCCTCACAATTAATTGATGTCAATTCAGAATCGAGTCATCCGATTTTGATCGGGTCAGCAATTTCTCAAGCTCCTCGTTCATTTTTTTAATTCACTATGTTCCACAACTCTTTCATTCAATTGAGGTATTCAATTTTGGATTTAGTTTACGATTCTGACCGGGCCAATGATTTTTCAAATCAATCAGCAGCAACCGGCCTATAAAAATATATCAATCATGCGCACCCTCCCACCACCTAGAAAAAAGAAGCATCACCATGTGATATTGTAGCACAAATATAGTACGTGCAACCACTGACACAAGAAATTTCACACATAAATATAGGTTGGTTGGCGGATAGCACAGAATCACACCATGAAAGGCCCACTAAATCACCGCACTATAAATAAAAATAAAATACACTCTATCATCTCCCCCACCCGCCAAACTAAATATTCCATCGGTTCCAAGATATAAGGGGTATTAGTTTTTTGGAAAGTCAAATATCTTTAAGTTTGACCAAGTTCACAACAAAAATATCGGCATGCACAATTATTAAACAAAATAAGTATGGAAATTCATTTCATGGTGAATCTAAAAATACCAATTTGATATTATGAATTTTGATATATTTCTCTATAACTTTGATCAAATTTGAAAGCTTTGACTTTTCAAAAAAATAATACATCTTATATTTTGAAACAAAGTGATTAACTTTTCAAGAAATTCCACAACACCAATGGCGCAACAAAGCGCGCCCAACCCTTCTAGTACTATTGATATTAGAAAGACTACCTGTGTACATTGATGATTGGAAGGAGCTAAATTATATAGTTAGATTAGGGCATCTTTAATGGCAACCCGCAAATTTCCTCCCGCATCCATTCACGGACATGAATGCGGGAGGACTCCATCCAATGCTAGCCGCATATTTCAAACTGTTTTTCAACAAACCGGATAAAATTCATGCAAACAAGGCCGCATTTCATCTAAACATGACGGATTCCATATAAACACGTCCAAATTTCATATAAACATGATGGATTTCAATACATTTACATCAAAGCGATGCTAGTCCGGCTCTAGAGGTATAATTAATACTTGCTCTAGAGGTACAATTAATACTTAATCTAAATGGTGGTCGGCACCCGTTCCCCGTGTCCGGCCATGAGCCTCGAGAACTGAAGCTTCACCATCTCCGGTTCCGCCTCGACGCTCTCCAGCACCGCCTCCGTAACCTCCGCCCACGAAGGCTCAGGAAGTGAAGCTGTCTGCCTCCACATCGCTGCCAAGCAACTAATCGGCCGAAGATGTTGAGCCAACCAAGCTTGGCGTCGACGGGAGGGGAGGAGCGGTGGCCTTCCTGGGACATGAGCAGCGGTGACCTACCACGCACTACTCTTCCTCGTTGTCGGCTACGCCCGTGGATGTGCCATCTTCGTGGTCGCCGCGGCAGGGTGCGGACTCGGCGATGTCCTCCTCCTCCTCGTCGGTCTTGCCGAACACCGCCCCGCCCGCATCGTCGCTCTCCTTGTAGGCGGCCACCACCTTCGCGACCGGGCAAGGCGGATCTCGCAGGTGGAGCAGCAGGACTCGAGCAGCGCCTCCTGCTCCGCCAGGTTCGCGTCCGACGCGATAGCCCTGCCGGCGGCGTGCTGCTCCTCCGCCTGCATGTGCTCCTGCAGGAGGTGGTGGTTGTAGGCGGCGGCGTCCTGCGCCTCCCAGAACTTCTCCTCCCACACCATGTCCATGCTATGGGCACGGGCCTCGCCGATGGTCAAGGTGCAATGCACCAGCGAGGTTGGCGTAGAGGAGGAGGGTGGCGCTGGTTCATCATCGGCAACATCCTCCATTGAGAAGTCGTCGTCCTCTAGCTGCCTGCCGGCCAGCCAGCCGGCAGCAATGGCGGCCATCTCCTTCTTCTGGTCCGACATCAGCCCATCCCAGAAAGTTTGGCGGGGAGGGATCCATGGTGGGAGTGGTGAGGAGAGGGATCGGAGGTGGATGACTGTGGCTATGGCCGGGGCAGCGATTTATATAGCAATGGCGCGCGACGGAGGGACGGACGGGTGGCGCAAGAGGAGACGCCTCGGCAACCGCGTGCCATCAATGTGAGCGGTAGACGGATGGACGGGGCAGCCGTTCTGTCATTTGAACTCGCATCAGTCGCCTGCATCTGGAAGCGGCGCACGCGGCACTCTCTCGGCTGGCGCGCTGCTTCAATGCCGGCGCCAGTGAGCGGTCGCGTCTGTTCTGGCCGGGCATGAATGTGGGCGCTCACGCTCCGGAGCGGCGCTGGCCGAAAATGCACAGGAGGGGGTGGGTTTTTTGGTGGGCCAGGGCGGTCAGAACAGGACATGTGAGTGGTTCGGACTCCCGCAAAGCCCCCCACGTTTGTGTCCGGTTTGCGGGAAAAATCGTGTCCGAACCGCCCCGCGGACTGATACAGACCTGTGTTGTATGTCTTCCGCTGTCTGGACGCATGTGGGAGGTTTGCTGGTCGGTGTTGGAGTTGCCCTTACAGCCCTAACAATGATCTACATAATTGAGGAGTTCATACTCTATTATGGCGTGTTGCTCATCACATGTGTGTGTAGACCATAATCCCTATATCTATAATACCTAAATAGTTGATCCTCACTATCTTATTTCTTTTAACATGCAGCCTATCCACATCAGCAACCCACCTTGCACTACTGAATTTTTCGGACATGTATGTTGAAGCCACGTCATTTGTTGTGTCGTTGTTTTTCATAGAGCGCCTTGCGATTTGTACTATCCTAGCAGCGCTGCAGTTACTGCTGCTATAGCTTCATACTACTTCTCCCCATAATAACCCACCAGTTGCATGCAGATTTGACATTTCCTCTCCGCACATAACTGTGCATAGTTAAAGTTACTAAGCTCCCACGAAATAGAGCGCCCTCAGCGATCCTAGTTTTTTTTCGTCGCTGTCCTCACAGGTCAGCCTGTGTTGACCAGATGAGAACTGCCTTGGACCAATCTTTGATGGATCGATGAGCTTTGGGCTAGGACGCGTCCTTCCACCTCTCGATTTGTAGAGAGGCGGTTTGGGTCAAGATCGACCAACACCTGCTCCTCCGATGGAAACCACGCGGTGCCAGTACATCCAGCCGCCCGACTTCCGCACGGCCCCCTACCCTCCGCCTCCCTCTATGTCCCCGTCGTGGACCTCTCGGACGCCGCCGCCACAACAATTGGCGCTGTCGGCCGCGCGTGCGCTGAGTGGGGCGCCTTCCACGTTGTCAACCATAGGTCCCGCCGGGCTGGCCTTCTTCCGCGCACCCATGGAGGAGAAGCTCCGGTTCAGATGCGACCCCGCCAGGGGCGCTGCCACTGATAACCCACAAGTATAGGGGGTCGTAACAGTTTTCGAGGGTAGAGTATTCAACCCAGATTTATAGATTCGACACAAGGGGAGCCAAAGAATATTTGAAGGTATTAGCAGCTGAGTTGTCAATTCAACCACACCTGGAGATTAATTATCTGCAGCAAAGTGATTAGTAGCAAAGTAGTTTGATAGTTTTGATAGTAGTGACAGTAGAAACGGTGACAGTAACGGTGATAGCAGTAATTTTGTATCAAGTGTAACAGTGATGATAGCAGTAGTAACTTAGCAGAAACAATATAAGATAAATTCGTAGGCATTGGATCGGTGACTTGTTGGATGATATTCATCATGTGACAATTATAACCTAGGGCGATACAGCACTAGCTCCAGTTCATCGATATAATGTAGGCATGTATTCCGTAAATATTCATATGTGCTTTATTAAAAGAACTTGCATGACATCTTTTGTCCTAACCTCCCGTGGCAGCGGGGTCCATATTGGAAACTAAGGGATATTAAGACCTCGTTTTAATAGAGAACCGGAACAAAGAATTAAAACATAGTTAATACATGAACTCCTCAAACTACGGTCATCACCAAGAGTGGGCCCGGTTATTGTCACTCCGGGGTTGTCGGATCATAACCGTAGTAGGTGACTATAACTTGCAAGATCGGATCTAAAACATGGATATAATGATGAATCCATAAACGGTTCAGATCTAAGTTCATGGCACCCGGGCCCAAAGTGACAAGCATTAAGCATAGCAAAGTCATAGCAACATCAATCTAAAAACATAGTGGATACTAGGGATCAGGCCCTAACAAAACTAACTTGATTACATGATGAATCTCATCCAACTCCTCACCGACCAGCAAGGCTACGAAGGAATTACTCACTCCCGGTGGGAAGCATCATGGAATTGGTGATGGAGAAGGGTTGGTGATGACGAAGGACGAAGATCCCCCTCTCCGGAGCCCCAAATGGACTCCAGATCTGCCCTCCCGAGGAAGAACGAGGCTTGGCGGCGTCTCCGTCTCGTGGATCGCAATAATTCTTTCTCCCTGATTTTTTCTGGAAATATGTGATTTTATAGTATCAGGGGGGTCGTCCGTGGGGACCAGGTGGGTACAACCCACCTAGGCGCGCCAGGAGAGGGGGGCTTGCCCTGGTGGGTTGTGACCAACCAGGGGCCCCTCTCCGGTGGGTCTTGGCTCCAGAAATTCTTATTATTGATATAATAAATCCTCGCAAAGTTTCGTTCCATTTCGAGAACTTCTATTTCTGCACAAAAACAACACCATGGTAGTTCTGCTGAAAACAGCGTCAGTCCGGGGTTAGTTTCATTCAAATCATGCAAATTAGAGTCCAAAACAAGAGGAAAAGCGTGAGAAAAAGTAGATACGTTGGAGACGTATCAACTCCCCAAGCTTAAACCTTTGTTTGTCCTCAAGCAATTCAGTTGATAAACTGAAAGTGAGAAAGAAAAACTTTTACGAACTCTTTTGCTCTTGTTTGCATAAATAAGCTTAAACAGCACCCAGGTTTTCAGCCAACATTATAACTAACCATGTCGACAATAACTCATAAAGTTTATAATGACTCATATCAATGACATAATCAACTAACGAGCAATAATAAGATATCTCAAACAGCAACACGTTGTCAAAACAACCATGATATAATATGACAATAATGGTATCTCGCTAGCCCTTTCTGAGACCGCAAAACATAAATGCAGAGTGATACGTCTCCAATGTATCCATAATTTTTGATTGTTCCATGCTATATTATATTCTGTTTTGGACATTATTGGGCTTTATTATACACTTTTATATTATTTTTGGGACTAACCTATTAACCGGAGGCCCAGCCCAGAATTGCTGTTTTTTTGCCTATTTCAGAGTTTTGTAGAAAAAGAATATCAAATGGAGTCCAAACGGAATGAAACCCTCGGGAACGTGATTTTCGGAACGAACGTGATCCAGAGGACTTGGACCCACGTCAAGACATCAACCAGGAGGGCACGAGGTAGGGGGGCGCGCCTACCCCCCAGGCGCGCCCTCCACCCTCGTGGGCCCCATGTTGCTCCACCGACGTACTTCTTCCTCCTATATATACCTACGTACCCCCAAACTACCAGATACGGAGCCAAAAACCTAATTCCACCACCGCAACCTTCTGTACCCGTGAGATCCCATCTTGGGGCCTGTTCCGGAGCTCCGCCGGAGGGGGCATCGATCACAGAGGGCTTCTACATCAACACCATAGCCTCTCCGATGATGTGTGAGTAGTTTACTTCAGACCTTCGGGTCCATAGTTATTAGCTAGATGGCTTCTTCTCTCTTTTTGGATCTCAGTACAATGTTCTCCCCCTCTCTCGTGGAGATCTATTCGATGTAACCTTCTTTTGTGGTGTGTTTGTTGAGACCGATGAATTGTGGGTTTATGATCAAGTTTATCTATGAACAATATTTGAATCTTCTCTGAATTCTTTTATGTATGATTGGTTATCTTTGCAAGTCTCTTCGAATTATCAGTTTGGTTTGGCCTACTAGATTGATCTTTCTTGCAATAGGAGAAGTGCTTAGCTTTGGGTTCAATCTTGCGGTGTCCTTTCCCAGTGACAGTAGGGGCAGCAAGGCACATATTGTATTGTTGCCATCGAGGATGACAAGATGGGTTTTATATCATATTGCATGAGTTTATCCCTCTACATCATGTCATCTTGCTTAAAGCGTTACTCTGTTCTTATGAACTTAATACTCTAGATGCATGCTGGATAGCGGTCGATGTGTGGAGTAATAGTAGTAGATGCAGGCAGGAGTCGGTCTACTTGTCTCGGACGTGATGCCTATATACATGATCATACCTAGATATTCTCATAACTATGCTCAATTTTGTCAATTGCTCAACAGTAATTTGTTCACCCACCGTAATACTTATGCTCATGAGAGAAGCCACTAGTGAAACCTATGGCCCCCGGGTCTATTTTCAATCATATTAATCTCCCGACAACAAGCTATTTCTGGCGCCGTTTTTATTTTGTTTCTTTACTTTGCATCTTTATCATAAAAATACCAAAAATATTATCTTATCATATCTATCAGATCTCACTCTCGTAAGTGACCGTGAAGGGATTGACAATCCCTTTATTGCGTTGGTTGCGAGGATTTATTTGTTTGTGTAGGTGCGAGGGACTCGTGCGTGGCCTCCTACTGGATTGATACCTTGGTTCTCAAAAACTGAGGGAAATACTTACGCTACTTTGCTGCATCACCCTTTCCTCTTAAAGGGAAAACCAGTGCAGTGATCAAGAGGCAGCAAGAAGGATTTCTGGCGCCGTTGCCGGGGAGTCTATGCAAAAGTAACATACCAAGTACCCATCACAAACCCTTATCTCCCGCATTACATTATTTGCCATTTGCCTCTCGTTTTCCTCTCCCCCACTCCACCCTTGCCGTTTTATTCGCCCTCTCTTTTCCGTTCGCCTCTTTTTTTTGTTTGCTTCTTGTTTGCTCGCGTGTTGGATTGCTTGCTTGTCACGATGGCTCTACTTAGATCTGGTGATCTTCACCTTAAAAGGTTAGAAGAGATCGAAAGCAACGTCAGGAGTTTTATGGTCTTACAATTTGAGCATAATAATTTCTTTAGAAACGAGCTTAAGGAACAAAAAAGCTTTATGGGTTATATGAATAAAGAGCTCGATGATATGTCTAAAGAATTTGATGGTTTGAAATCTCAGATTGCTCATCTTGAGAAGTTAATAGCTGAAGTTTCGGATAAGCAGGCCACCTTAGTTAATAAGATGGCCGCTAAGCCGGAATTTTTTTGGGAGAATAAAGATGAAGATCTAAAAGTGATTGATGTGTCCCCTATTAAATCTTTGTTTTGCAATATGAATCTTGATAATGATGGGACTATATATGATCCACCTTTACCTAGAAGGCGTTCCAAAAATTCGGAGTTTTTAGATCTTGATGCAAAAATTGGTAAAAGTGGGATTGAAGAGATCAAAACTTTAGATATTAATGAACCCACTATTTTGGATTTCAAGGAATTTAATTATGATAATTGTTCTTTGGTAGATTGTATTTCCTTGTTGCAATCCGTGCTAAATTCTCCTCATGCTTATAGTCAAAATAAAGCTTTTACTAAACATATCGTTGATGCTTTGATGCAATCTTATGAAGAAAAACTTGAGTTGGAAGTTTCTATCCCTAGAAAACTCTATGATGAGTGGGAACCTACTATTAAAATTAAAATTAAAGATCATGAATGCTATGCTTTGTGTGATTTGGGTGCTAGTGTTTCCACGATTCCAAAGACTTTGTGCGATTTGTTAGGTTTCCGTGATTTTGATGATTGCTCTTTAAACTTGCACCTCGCGGATTCCACTATTAAGAAACCTATGGGAAGAATTAATGATGTTCTTATTGTTGCAAATAGGAACTATGTGCCCGTAGATTTTATTGTTCTTGATATCGATTGCAATCCTTCATGTCCTATTATTCTTGGTAGACCTTTCCTTAGAACGATTGGTGCAATTATTGATATGAAGGAAGGGAATATTAGATTCCAATTTCCGTTAAGGAAAGGCATGGAACACTTCCCTAGAAAGAAAATAAAATTACCTTATGAATCTATTATGAGAGCCACTTATGGATTGCCTACCAAAGATGGCAATACCTAGATCTATCCTTGCTATTATGCCTAGCTAGGGGTGTTAAACGATAGCGCTTGTTGGGAGGCAACCCAATTTTATTTTTAGTTTTTTACATTTTTCTTATGTAGGAATAAATATTTGATCTAGCCTCTGGTTAGATGTCTTTTTATGTTTTAATTAGTGTTTGTGCCAAGTTAAACCTATAGGATCTTCTTGGATGACAGTTATTTGATCTTGCTGTAAATTCCAGAAACTTTCTGTTCACGAAAATAATTGTTAAAAATCACCAGAACGTAATAAAATATTGATTCTAATTGCTGCTGATCAATAAACAAATTTTCTAGGTCGTACTATTTTGGCTGAATTTTTGGAGTTCCAGAAGTTTGCCTTAGTTACAGATTACTACAGACTGTTCTGTTTTTGACAGATTCTGTTTTTCGTGTGTTATTTGCTTATTTTGATGAATCTATGGCTACTAAACTAGTTTATAAACCATAGAGAAGTTGGAATACAGTAGGTTTAACACCAATATAAATAAATAATTAGTTCATTACAGTACCTTAAAGTGGTGTTTTGTTTTCTTTCGCTAACGGAGCTCACGAGATTTTCTGCTGAGTTTTGTGTTGCGAAGTTTTCAAGTTTTGGGTGAAAGATTTGATGGATTATGGAACAAGGAGTGGCAAGAGCCTAAGATTTGAGATGCCCATGGCATCCCCAAGATAATCTAAGGACACCTAAAAGCCAAAGCTTGGGGATGCCCCGGAAGGCATCACCTCTTTCGTCTACTTCCATCGGTAACTTTACTTGGAGTTATATTTTTATTCACCACATGATATGTGTTTTGCTTGGAGCGTCTTGTATGATTTGGGTCTTTGCTTTTTAGTTTACCACAATCATCTTTTCTGTACACACCTTTTCAGAGAGACACACATGATTCGGAAATTATTAGAATACTCTATGTGCTTCACTTATATCTTTTGAGTTATATAGTTTTTGCTCTAGTACTTCACTTATATCTTTTAGAGCACGGTCGTGGTTTTGTTTTATAGAAACTATTATTCTCTCATGCTTCACTTAGATTATTTTGAGAGTCTTAAACAGCATGGTAATTTTCTTAAATAATCCTAATATGCTAGGTATTCAAGACTAGTAAAAACTTTCTTATGAGTGTGTTGAATACTAAGAGAAGTTTGATGCTTGATGATTGTTTTGAGACATGGAGGTACTGCTATCAAAGTTGTGCTAGTTGAGTAGTTGTGAATTTGAGAAATAGTTGTGTTGAAGTTTGCAAGTCCCGTAGCATGCACTTATGGTAAATGTTATGTAACAAATTTGAAACATGAGGTGTTCTTTGATTGTCCTCCTTATGAGTGGCGGTCGGGGACGAGCGATGGTCTTTTCCTACCAATCTATCCCCCTAGGAGCATGTGCGTAGTGCTTGGTTTTTGATGACTTGTAGATTTTTGCAATAAGTATGTGAGTTCTTTATGACTAATGTTGAGTCCATGGATTATACGCACTCTCACCTTTCCATCATTGCTAGCCTCTTCGGTACCGTGCATTGACCTTTCTCACATTGAGAGTTGGTGCAAACTTCGCCGGTGCATCCAAACCCCGTGATATGATACGCTCTTTCACACATAAACCTCCTTATATCTTCCTCAAAACAGCCACCATACCTACCAATTATGGCATTTTCATAGCCATTCCGAGATATATTGCCATGCAACTTTCCACCGTTCCGTTTATCATGACACGTTCATCATTGTCATATTGCTTAGCATGATCATGTAGTTGACATAGTATTTGTGGCAAAGCCACCATTCATAATTCTTTCATACATGTCACTCTTGGCTCATTGCATATCCCGGTACACCGCCGGAGGCATTCATATAGAGTCATACTGTAGTATCGAGTTGTAATCATTGAGTTGTAAATAAATAGAAGTGTGATGATCATCATTTT
The DNA here is from genome assembly GCF_018294505.1 of Triticum aestivum. Classification (NCBI taxonomy): domain Eukaryota; kingdom Viridiplantae; phylum Streptophyta; class Magnoliopsida; order Poales; family Poaceae; genus Triticum; species Triticum aestivum. The sequence continues at coordinate 43,715,789 of NC_057796.1, forward strand.
CTAGCATTGTCCCAAGTGAGGAAAAAAAAGAGAAAGGCCATAAAAAAGGGAGAAGGCCCAAAAAAATGAGAGAAAAAGAGAGAAGGGACAATGTTACTATCCTTTTTACCACACTTGTGCTTCAAAGTAGCATCATAATCTTCATGATAGAGAGTCTCTTGTTTTGTCACTTTCATATACTAGTGGGAATTTTTCATTATAGAACTTGGCTTGTATATTCCAACAATGGGCTTTCTCAAATCCCCTAGGTCTTCGTGAGCAAGCAAGTTGGATGCACACCCACTTAGTTTCTTTTGTTGAGCTTTCATATATTTATAGCTCTAGTGCATCTGTTGCATGGAAATCCCTACTCCTTGCATTAACATCAATTGATGGGCATCTCCATAGCTCATTGATTAGCTTCGTTGATGTGAGACTTTCTCCTTTTTTGTCTTCTCCACATAACCCTCATCATTATATTCTATTCCACCCATAGTGCTATATCCATGGCTCACGCTCATGTATTGCGTGAAGGTTGAAAAAGTTTGAGATTACTAAAGTATGAAACCATTGCTTGGCTTGTCATCGGGGTTGTGCATGATGAGAGCATTCTTGTGTGACGAAAATGGAGCATGACTAAACTATATGATTTTGTAGGGATGAACTTTCTTTGGCCATGTTATTTTGAGAGGACATAATTGCTTAGTTAGTATGCTTGAAGTATTATTACTTTTATTTCAATATTGAACTTTTATCTTGAATCTTTCGGATCTGAATATTCATACCACAATTAATAAGAATTACATTGAAATTATGCCAAGTAGTATTCCACATCAAAAATTCTATTTTTATCATTTACCTACTCGAGGACGAGCAGGAATTAAGCTTGGGGATGCTTGATACGTCTCCAACGTATCTATAATTTTTTATTGTTCCATGCTATATTATATTCTGTTTTGGACATTATTGGGCTTTGTTATAAACTTTTATATTATTTTTGGTACTAACCTATTAACATGAGGCCCAGCCCAGAATTGCTGTTTTTTGCCTATTTCAGAGTTTCGCAGAAAAAGAATATCAAACGGAGTCCAAACGGAATGAAACCTTTGGGAACGTGATTTTCGGAACGAACGTGATCCAGAGGACTTGGACCCTACGTCAAGACATCAACCAGGAGGGCACGAGGTAGAGGGGCGCGCCTACCCCCCCCCCCCCCCCCAGACGCGCCCTCCACCCTAGTGGGCCCCATGTTGCTCCACCGACGTACTTCTTCCTCCTATATATACCTACGTACCCCCAAACTACCAGATACGGAGCAAAAAACCTAATTCCACCGCCACAACCTTCTGTACCCGTGAGATCCCATCTTGGGGCCTGTTCCGGAGCTCCGCCGGAGGGGGCATCGTTCACGGAGGGCTTCTCCATCAACACCATAGCCTCTCCGATGATGTGTGAGTAGTTTACTTCAGACCTTCGGGTCCATAGTTATTAGCTAGATGGCTTCTTCTCTCTTTTTGGATCTCAATACAATGTTCTCCCCCTCTCTCGTGGAGATCTATTCGATGTAACCTTCTTTTGCGGTGTGTTTGTTGAGACCGATGAATTGTGGGTTTATGATCAAGTTTATCTATGAACAATATTTGAATCTTCTCTGAATTCTTTTATGAATGATTGGTTATCTTTGCAAGTCTCTTCGAATTATCAGTTTGGTTTGGCCTACTAGATTGATCTTTCTTGCAATAGGAGAAGTGCTTAGCTTTGGGTTCAATCTTGCGGTGTCCTTTCCCAGTGATAGTAGGGGCAGCAAGGCACGTATTGTATTGTTGCCATCGAGGATAACAAGATGGGGTTTATATCATATTGCATGAGTTTATCCCTCTACATCATGTCATCTTGCTTAAAGCGTTACTCTGTTCTTATGAACTTAATACTCTAGATGCATGCTGGATAGCGGTCGATGTGTGGAGTAATAGTAGTAGATGCAGGCAGGAGTCGGTCTACTTGTCTCGGACGTGATGCCTATATACATGATCATACCTAGATATTCTCATAACTATGCTCAATTCCGTCAATTGCTCAACAGTAATTTGTTCACCCACCGTAATATTTATGCTCATGAGAGAAGCCACTAGTGAAACCTATGCCCCCCGGGTCTATTTTCCATCATATTAATCTCCCGACAACAAGCTATTTCTAGCGCCGTTTTTATTTTTATTCTTTACTTTGTAGCTTTATCATAAAAATACCAAAAATATTATCTTATCATATCTATCAGATCTCACTCTCGTAAGTGACCGTGAAGGGATTGACAACCCTTTATTGCGTTGGTTGCGAGGATTTATTTGTTTGTGTAGTTGCGAGGGACTCGTGCGTGGCCTCCTACTGGATTGATACCTTCGTTCTCAAAAACCAAGGAAAATACTTACGCTACTTTGCTGCATCACCCTTTCCTCTTTAAGGGAAAACCAACGCAGTGCTCAAGAGGTAGCACAGAGCACCTCCAAAGTTCAAGCAGCGACTAAACATTTTAATTCATGGTAGAAAAGATCCAGTCATGATGCATCCAACATTAGCTATACACAATGCATAAATCATGACAGCTGTGCCTCTCACTACTAGGGAAAACCTTATACATAGAATCTTACCATCTCGCGGCATAAAAACAGACGCTACTGCTACTTAGCAGTAGCGCGCTTCAAAAGAGCACGCTACTAATACATAGGTAGCAGTAGCGCGCTAGGGGAAAAGTGCGCTACTGCTACAATTGCCAGGGCATCACCCCCAAACCATGTGTTGTAGTAGCGCCTTTCCAAAAGAAGCGCTACTGCTAAAGTTCTTAGCAGTGGCACTTTTCGCCAACAATCGCTACTGCTAAAATCTCATCCCCCTCACGCCTAAGTTTAGTCCCATACTGCTAAGCGAACATGGTGTTTACCACCTTAAATACGTTATTTCTCAAACCATCACAAGCACTTGGTCTTCACTGAACTCTATGTGTAGGATTTGTGGCCGCAATAGGAATCTTCACTGGTTCTTAAAAACCGGGAAAGATTCCTATTGACATTTTAGATTCTATACAAAAATATCATTGATGACTAATGTATTTTTGATTTTTTTACATGCTTAGCCTTAGCAGTAGCGCATTTTCAGAACGCGCTACTGCTATGGATTTTAGTAGTAGCGCGTTATACTATCCCGCGCTACTGCTAAGTTCAATGTTACGCGCCCCCAACCAGCCGCCCCCCACTCTCCCTCTCCACCCTCACTCCCCCGCACCCCCCGTCGTCCGCCACCGCTGTCGTTCCCCGACAAGCTGTCGTCGCCCGCCGCCGCCGCCGCTTCTGCTCCTCTCCTCCACTGAGGTAGTTCCTCCTTGCTACCTCTTGAGCATGCGTTGGTTTTCCCTTGAAGAGGAAAGGGTCATGCAGCAAAGTAGTGTAAGTATTTCCGTTAGTTTTTGAGAACCAAGGTATCAACCTAGTAGGAGTCTACACGCAAGTCGCCTAGTACCTGCACAAACAATCAAGAACCTTGCAACCAACGCGATAAAGGGGTTGTCAATCCCTTCACGACCACTTGCAAAAGTGAGATCTGATAAAGATAATAAGATAAATATTTTTGGTATTTTTGTTGCATAGATTGGAAAGTAAAGATTGCAAAATAAACGGCGGCATAAATTGGCAAGTTGACGATAAACTAATATGATGTAAAATAGACCCAGAGGCCATAGGTTTCACTAGTGGCTTCTCTCAAGATAGCATATATTACAGTGGGTGAACAAATTACTGTCGAGCAATTGATAGAAAAGCGCATAGTTATGAGAATATCTAGGTATGATCATGAACATAGGCATTACGTCCGTGTCAAGTAGACTGAAACGATTCTGCATCTACTACTATTACTCCACACATCGACCGCTATCCAGCATGCATCTAGAGTATTAAGTTCATAAGAACAGAGTAACGCATTAGGCAAGATGACATGATGTATAGGGTTAAACTCAAGCAATATGATATAAACCCCATCTTTTTATCCTCGATGGCAACAATACAATATGTGCCTTGCTGCCCCTGCTGTCACTGGGAAAGGACACCGCAAGATTGAACCCAAAGCTAAGCACTTCTCCCATTGCAAGAAAGATCAATCTAGTAGGCCAAACTAAACCGATAATTCGAAGAGACTTGCAAAGATATCAAATCATGCATATAAGAATTCAGAGAAGAACCAAATATTGTTCATAGATAATCTTGATCATAAACCCACAATCCAGCGGATCTCGGCAAACACACCGCAAAAAGTATTACATCGAATAGATCTCCAAGAACATCGAGGAGAACTTTGTATTGAGAACCAAAGAGAGAGAACAAGCCATCTAGCTAATAACTATGGACCCGAAGGTCTGCGTTAAACTACTCACACATCATCGGAGAGGCTATGGTGTTGATGTAGAAGCCCTCCGTGATCGAATCCCCCTCCGGCAGATCGCCAGAAAAGGCCCCAAGATGGGATCTCACGGGTACAGAAGGTTGCGGCGGTGGAAAAGTGGTTTCGTGGATCTCCTGCCTTGTGGCCGCCTCGTAGAGTTCCAGACTTCAACTCCAAGTCTTCTGGATTGCTTTCGGTCTAAGAAAAATCATGGCGAAGGTTTCATTCCGTTTGGACTCCGTTTGGTATTCCTTTTCTGTGAAACACTAAAATAAGCAAAAAAAAACAAAAACTGGCACTGGGCCTCCGGTTAATAGGTTAGTCCCAACAATAATATAAAAGAGCATATTAAAGCCCATTAAACGTCCAAAACAGATAATATAATAGCATGGAACGATAAAAAATTATACATACGTTGGAGACGTATCAGCATCCCCAAGCTTAATTCCTGCTCGTCCTCGAGTAGGTAAATGATAAAAACAGAATTTTTTATGTGGAATGCTACCTAACATAATTTTCAATGTAATTTTCTTTATTGTGGCATGAATGTTCAGATCCGAAAGATTGAAGAGAAAAGTTTAATATTGACATAAAATTAATAATACTTCAATTATACTAACCAAGCAATTATGTCCTCTCAAAAAAACATAGCCAAAGAAAGCTCATCCCTACAAAATCATATAGTTTGGCCATGCTTCATTTTCGTCACACAAAATGCTCTCATCATGCACAACCCCGATGACAAGCCAAGCAATTGTTTCATACTTAAGTATTCTCAAACTTTTTCAACTTTCACGCAATATATGAGCGCGAGCCATGGACATAGCACTATGGGTGGAATAGAATATGATGATGGAGGTTGTGTGGAGAAGACAAAAAGGGAGAAAGTCTCACATCGATGCAGCTAATCAACGGGCTATGGAGATGCCCATCAATTGATGTTAATGCGAGGAGTAGGGATTGTCATGCAACGGATGCACTAGAGCTATAAATGTATGAAAGCTCAACAAAAGAAACTAAGTGGGTGTGCATCCAACTCGCTTGCTCACGAAGACCTAGGGCATTTTGAGGAAGCCCATCATTGGAATATACAAGCCAAGTTCTATACTGAAAAATTCCCACTAGTATATGAAAGTGACAACATAAGAGACTCCCTATCATGAAGATCATGGTGCTACTTTGAAGCACAAGTGTGGAAAAAGGATAGTAACATTGTCCCTTCTCTCTTTTGCTCTCATTTATTTTTTTGGTGGGCTTCTTTGGCCTTTTTTATTTGGGCTTCTTTGGCCTCTTTTATTATTTTTTTCGTCTGGAGTCTCATCCCGACTTATGGGGGAATCATAGTCTCCATCATCCTTTCCTCACATGGGACAATGCTCTAATGATGAAGATCATCACACTTTTATTTACTTACAACTCAAGAATTACAACTCGATACTTAGAACAAAATATGACTCTATGTGAATGCCTTCGGCGGTGTACCGGGATATGCAATGAATCAAGAGTGGCATGTATGAATAATGAATGGTGGCCTTGCCACAAATACGATGTCAACTATCATGCAAAGCAATATGACAATGATGAAGCGTGTCATAATAAACGGAACGGTGGAAAGTTGCATGGCAATATATCTCGGAATGGCTATGGAAATGCCATAATAGGTAGGTATGGTGGCTGTTTTGAGGAAGATATAAGGAGGCTTATGTGTGATAGAGCGTATCATATCACGGGGTTTGGATGCACCGGCGAGGTTTGCACCAACTCTCGAGGTGAGAAAGGGCAATGCACGGTACCGAAGAGGCTAGGAATGATGGAAGGGTGAGAGTGCGTATAATCCATGGACTCAACATTAGTCATAAAGAACTCACATACTTATTGCAAAAATCTACAGGTCATCAAACCAAAAGCACTACGCGCATTCTCCTAGGGGGATAGATTGGTAGGAAAAGACCATCGCTCGTCCCCGACCGCCACTCATAAGGAAAGCAATCAAAGAACACCTCATGCTTCAAATTTGTCACATAACGGTTACCATACGTGCATGCTACGGGACTTGCAAACCCCAACAAAAGTATTTATCAATTTCACAATTACTCAACTAGCACGACTCTATTATTACCATCTTTATATCTCAAAACAATTATCGAGTATCAAACTTCTCATAGTATTTAATGCACTCTATATGAAAGTTTTTATTATACTCATCTTGGATGCCTATCATAGTAGGACTAATTTTATAGCCAAAGAAAATTACCATGATGTTCTAAAAGACTCTCAAAATATTATAAGTTAAGCATGAGAGATCAATAATTTCTATAAAATAAAACCACCACCGTGCTCTAAAAAGATATAAGTGAAGCACTAGAGCAAAATTATCTAGCTCAAAAGATATAAGTGAAGCACATAGAGTATTCTAATAAATTCTGATTCATGTGTGTCTCTCCAAAAGGTGTGTACAGCAAGGATGATTGTGGTAAACTAAAAACCAAAGATTCAAATCATACAAGACGCTCCAAGCAAAACACATATCATGTGGTGAATAAAGCCTCAAGTAAAGTTACCGATAGACGAAGACGAAAGAGGGGATGCCTTCCGGGGCATCCCCAAGCTTAGGATTTTGGCTATCCTTGCATTTTACCTTGGGGTGCCTTGGGCATCCCCAAGCTTAGGCTCTTGCCACTCCTTATTCCAGAATCCATCAAATCTTTACCCAAAAACTTGAAAACTTCACAACACAAAACTTAAACAGAAAATCTCATGAGCTCCGTTAGTGTAAGAAAACAAACCACCACTTTAAGTTACTGTAATGAACTCATTCTTTATTTATATTGGTGTTAAACCTACTGTATTCCAACTTCTCTATGGTTCATACCCCCTGATACTAGCCATAGATTCATCAAAATAAGGAAACAACACACGAAAAACAGAATATGTCAAAAACAGAACAGTCTGTAGTAATCTGTATCAAACGAATACTTCTGGAACTCCAAAAATTCTGAAATAAAATGTTGGACGTGAGGAATTTATATATTAATCATCTTTAAAAAGAATCAACCTAAAAGCACTCTCCAGTAAAGAATGGCAGCTAATCTCGTGAGCGCTAAAGTTTCTGTTTTTTACAGCAAGATCGCAAAGACTTCACCCAAGTCTTCCCAAAGGTTCTACTTGGCACAAACACTAATTAAAACATAAAACCACATCTAAACAGAGGCTAGATGAATTAATTATTACTAAACAGGAATAAAAAGCAAGGAACAAAAATAAAATTGGGTTGCCTCCCAACAAGCGCTATCGTTTAACGCTCCTAGCTAGGCATAAAGCAAGAATAGATCTAGGTATTGCCATCTTTGGTATTTATCTTTTTAATGGAGTTATGCTCGGATCTGGGAGGTCCCTTACGTTTCCCTTCATGCACGGAGATTTTTAGATCTAGAGCATCAAATCATTTATTGCAAAGTGTGATCAATGTATTCATGCGGTGAAGGTTTCCGCCAACATTTTTAAGAGGTTTACTAGATTTTTGCAATTCGCATAATTTCTCTAAAGCTTGGGTTCCTTCTTGAGTAAGGGGTAGCTCCTTTTGTGGGGGTAATACTCCCACTATTCCCTCTATAATTTCATAAGCAATACTGGGATCAATTTCAATAAAATTCCCTTTAGCAGCAAAATCCAAGGGTTGTCTATGGGATATGGTTAGCCCAACATAAAAATTACAAAGTAAAATCTTGAAATCTCCCTCTATAGTGCAACTACGATAGGATTCTATCATCCTATACCAAGCATCTTTTAAGTTTTCTCCTTGTCTTTGTTTGAAGTGAAGAACTTCAAAATTGGGAGACAAAGGAAGGGAGAGAGGGCTAGCCATGGGGGCGAAACAAACGATCTAACACACTGACACACAGGAGGCAAGCGGAAAGAAGCGGACGGAAAAGGGCGGATAAAACGGCAAAGGTGAAGTGGGGGAGAGGAAAACGAGAGGCAAATGGAAAATAATGTAATGCGAGGGATAAGAGTTTGTGATGGGTACTTGGTATGTCTTGACTTGAGCGTAGATCTCCCTGGCAATGGTGCCAGAAATCCTTCTTGCTACCTCTTGAGCATGCATTGGTTTTCCCTTGAAGAGGAAAGGGTGATGCAGCAAAGTAGCATAAGTATTTCCCTCAGTTTTTGAGAACCAAGGTATCAATCCAGTAGGAGTCTACATGCAAGTCGCCTAGTACCTGCACAAACAATCAAGAACCTTGCAACCAACGCGATAAAGGGGTTGTCAATCTGTAGGATCGAAAGTATGTCTAGAGGGGGGTGATTAGACTACTTGACCAAATAAAAATCTAGCCTTTTCCCAATTTTAGTTCTTGGCAGATTTTAGCAACTTAGCAGAAGTCAAGCAATCAACCTACACATGCAATTCTAAGAGTATAGCAGCGGAATGTAAAACAATTGCATATGAAGGTAAAGGGAGGAGATTGAGGGAGCAAACGCAATGTTGACACAGAGATTTTTTATCTGTGGTTCTGATAGGTGGTGCTATCGTACATCCACGTTGATGGAGACTTCAACCCATGAAGGGTAACGGTTGCGCGAGTGCACGGAGGGCTCCACCCACGAAGGGTCCACGAAGAAGCAACCTTGTCTATCCCACCATGACCGTCGCCCACGAAGGACTTGCCTCACTAGGGCAAATCTTCACGAAGTAGGCGATCTCCTTGCCCTTACAAACTCCTTGGTTCAACTCCACAATCTTGTCGGAGGCTCCCAAGTGACACCTAGCCAATCTAGGAGACACCACTCTCCAAGAAGTAACGAATGGTGTGTTGATGATGAACTCCTTGCTCTTGTGCTTCAAATGATAGTCTCCCCAACACTCAACTCTCTCTCATAGGATTGGATTTGGTAGAAAGAAGATTTGTGTGGAAAGCAACTTCGGGAAGGCTAGAGATCAAGATTTATGTGGTTGGAATGGAATATCTTGACCTCAACACAAGTGTAGGTGGTTCTCTCTCAGAAAATATGTATTAGAAGTGTAGGCATATTCTGATGGCTCTCTCCACGAATGAAGAGTGGGTGGAGGGGTATATATAGCCTCCACACAAAATCTAACCGTTACACACAAATCACCAAACTCGGTGGGACCGATTCAAAGAACTTGGTCAGACCGATTTAGTTCATAATGTGACCGTTAGGCATTTCGGTGGGACCGACTGTCAACTCGGTGGGACCGATATCATTAGGGTTAGGGCATAACGTAATCTCGGTGAGACCGATTACACAAACTCAGTGAGACCGATTTTGGTAATAGGCAAACTCGGTGGGACCGATTTGCTCATCTCGGTTGGACTGAAACGTTACGAAAAGGAAACAGAGTGTTTGCATTGCAATCTCGGTGGGACCGATCACTCATCTCGGTTTGACCGAAACATTACGAAGGGAAACAGAGAGATTACAATCCCATCTCGGTGAGACCGAGATCCCTATCGGTGAGACCGAAAAGACTAGGGTTTCTGGCAGTGGCTATGTCAACTGAACTCGGTGGCTCCGGATAGAAAGAATCGGTGGGGCCGAGTTGGATATTTGGTTTGGGACATATGTGGATATGAGAAAGTAGTGGAGGGTTTTGGAGCATATCACTAAGAATTTTGAGCAAGAACCTCATTAAGCAACACCTCATCCCTTCTTAATAGTATTGTCTTTTCCTATAGACTCAATGTGATCTTGGATCACTAAAATAGAAAATGTAGAGTCTTGTGGTTTGAGCTTGAGCCAATCTTTTGTCCTTAGCATTTTGAAGGGTCCACTTTCTAATCCATGCCATGCCAATCATTGAGGTTTCCTGAAATATTCATCTTGAAATAGCATTAGCTCAATGAGCTATATGTTGTTAGGAATTACCAAAACCACCCAGGGATAGTTGCACTTTCAATCTCCCCCTTTTTGGTAATTGATGATAACATATAGATCAAAGCTTCGACAAATGATAAATAGTATTGAAAAACATCGTCGCTTTGAGAAGTATGTGATAAGCAAGAGCTCCCCCTAAATTTGTGCATTATTTAAAATTTGCTTTTGAATGCAAATGCACAATCGATTAGGATCATGGGTTACTCTTCCATGTCACATACATCTTGGTGGAGCGCTCAAAATGGTAGAAGTTAAAGCATGCACTCATCACCAAAACAAGTGAATGATCATCTAGGATATAAAAGATAATATCATCCAACAAGCATTAAGGGGTAGCATATGATCAAACACATGATCAAACAAGTATCTCATAAGTAGCTGACACAAGCACACAATAAAGTTTCAAACCAAACCAAATAAGTGCAAAGAGAGATAAAAACCAACACTCTCTCTCTCTCGAAGCCTACGATCTATACATTTTTCTCCCCCTTTGGCAACAAGTTACCAAAAAGTTCAAAAATGCATAGTGCTAAACGACTCTCAGGCTTGATCTTCGGTAGGAGGTGTCGAGAGAACTCCAAGAACGAAGGCTTTAGATGAAGTAGCTGGAGCTGGTGGAGTAGCTGCTGGAGGTAGAACTGGAGCTGTAGCTGCTGGTGCTGATGTTGTAGCTCTAGTGTCTGTCACTGGCACTACAGGAGATCTCTGTCCTCTGGGCACTCTGGCAAAAGCATCTGTGGTAGACTTGCCCTTCTCCTCCTCTGCTTCCTCCTGAAATTGCTCAACTGCAGTTTGGATCTCTGTTACCTTGACATCAAGGTCATAGAATTTCTGCTCAATGATCCTCTCCAGACTCTCCTGGTTCTTGGTCAGGGTGGCCAAGCCCTTCTCAATCCTCAGGGTGGATTGGATTAGATATCCAATCTGGTCTTGCTTGCTCTTCAAGAATACCTGAGATGCCTCTTCCACATTTGGCATCTTTGCAGCTTTCTCAGCTTTAGCCTTCTCTCTCTTCTCATGTGCTTGAGCTGAAGATGGTTCATTCTCATTCATCACAACGGTGTTATCTTCAAATTTAGGATAGATGGGTAGGTGCTCCTTATCCAAAATGTACTTGCCTTTGCCCATCTTTGAGTTGATTAGTTCCTGAATGTGTGGGGCATACCCACAACTTCTCTTTTGATCAGCTGCAGTCCTCTTGATTGTTTCAACAATCAGGCTCATAACTTTGAATTTCTGTGGGACATCAAATATGTGCAGCAAGTTGATGGCATGTCCTCTGATCATCTTGTGATCACCTGACTTGGGTAGCAGTGTGTGCCTTAAGATCCAGTTTATGGTTGGCAGACCAGACAATAGATAGTGAACTGGTCCAAACTTATGTGTATCCAAAGCAGCATCTGGGATCTCTTTGTACATGTTGGCCATAGTGTTGTGGTCTTTCTTCTTCTCTGCATAGATATCCAAGTCATCCTCATGTTCCTCAGGAGCATTTATAAGCTTGGCCCACTCATCAACTATAGATTGGTATCTAGTACCCTCAGACATCCATACTATCCTTCCATCTGGATAGAAATGTGCAGTGGAGTAGAATTGCATGATGAGCTCATCATTCCACTTGGTGAGCTTCTGGGCAACAAAAGTATCCACTCCACATGCCTTAAAGCTATCAAGCACTCCAGGGAAGTGATCCTCATTCTCCTTGATGAATTCCTAGTCAACCCATCTCATATCACACACAATGGGCTTCTTGTCAAGCAAAACTGTCTCATAGAAGTCCTGTTGTTCCTTAGTGTGAAACCTGTAGTCCACAGCAGTCCTTCTCCTGATAGCATATGGATCAGACTGTCTCCGTAGTCTCAATCCTGCATCCTTCCTGATTTTCATGTTTTCTGCAACTGGGTGTGCATCAGTGTGGTCAGGGATCTTGGGCTTCAGCTTCCTCAAAACAACAGAATCATCATCTTCTTCTTCTTCTTCAGCAGCTTGAGGCACTGGGGCCTTGTTCTTCTCTTCAGCAGGTATGTTCCTAGTGCTCTTCTTGGGTTTTGGTTTTGGAGCTGGAGCAGCAGCCTTGGGAGGAGCTTTGGGCTCTGATGGAGCAGCCCCTGATTTGATTGCATCTCCCATGAGCTTCTGAGCTTTGGGTGCTGGTGCAGCATCCTCTTCCTCTTCCTCTTCTGAAGGTTCTTGCATCATGGAGGGCTTTCCAATGACTCTGGCCATTGTTTTCTTAACCCTCTCCTTCCTCTTCTTCCCTTTTTCAGCTTCCTCAGCAGCTGATTTTGAAGCTTCAGTAGTTGATGTTCTGACTTTTGACATGGGTTGTCTTCTTGCTGGCATCTTAGTTTTCATACCAGGCTTTGTTGCAGCAGCTGTGCCATACTCTTTCTTAAGCACCTTCTTCTTTGAAGTGGCTTCATCTTCAACTCCCACATAATCTTCATCCTCAGAGTCAGAAGTTTTCTTCTTCCTTGTCCTGGTAGCAGCCTTTGGCAGATTGCTTGTTGTGCTCTTGCTGCCTTCGTCATAGTTGCTAGAGGGATCTGAACTCTCACTCATCTGCACCTGTTGCTCAGACCTGTTCTGACTATCACTTTGATCAGACATCTCTGCAAATACTCTGACAGTAGACCCTGTGAATGGGTTATAGATGAGGTAGAGTAGATGAGCATCACAAAGTACAGGAGTTTTGCAAAATGGATGACTTAAAAACTTAGTTTTAGTTCTTCACAGAAAGCATTTCGGATCTACCAATTTGTAAACTCGGTGATACCGAAGCAGCTTTTGGAACCTAAACTAGTGAACTCGGTCAGACTGAGTCACAGTTTGGTGGTACCGAGACTGCTAGCGTTTCACAGAGAATTGAACTCGGTCACACCGATTTGCAATTTTTGGTCAGACCGAAAACGCATGTGCTCTGGCCTAAGCCAAAATCGGTGAGACCGATTTCTACAACTTGGTCAGTCCGAGATGAATTCGGCGGAGACCTAACCCTAAATTTTCAAATCAAAACTAATCTACGGGATGTTTTCACTGGACAGGATGATTTCAATCGCGGCAAAGCAATGTGCTAAGAATCAGAGTTAAGGATTAGCACAAAGTTCAAGTTCGTACCCTAGTTTGGCGACGAACTTGCTACGGCGGCAACGGCGGTGGAGATTTTTGTTTACGGCGGCGGAGACCAGCGACAGGAGGTCGCTGGCGACGAGAGGACGATCCGGAGACCCGAGGAGGCAGAGCAGGTTATGCGCGGGCGAGAAGGTTTGGAAAGTTTTCCAAAATTTGGCCCGTCGGTATATATAACCTGACCCTGTCGGTGTGACCGAGTGGAACGACTCGGTGGCACTGAGATGCAAAACTGCAAGCAGTTACTGCAACTCAGTGTGACCGAAAGGTTCTAATTGGTTGCACCGAGATTGAAAACCCTAGATCAACTTAGTGATCTCGGTAGGACCGAAAGGGATGAATCGGTCAGACCGAGATGCACAAAGAGGTTTTGGAGGTTTAAGTCTATGACGAATTGCGGACTCCGAGTGATCCTCACACAGGGTGGTTCGAATCTGACTTGATCAAACTTTGTGATGTAGCATGAATAGAGTTTGAGACGAGAAAAGCATAGATAGCTAGAGGGAGTTCTTAGGCATTCTTGTCCATCCATTTGGCAAAAGAGAAAGAGCCAAACAATCAAAACAACAAATGGATGTCCTCAAATGAGTAAAATATGCAACCAACATTCTCACACAATAAAATGGCAAATGAAATATGTGACAAAGCATGCACAAACACTCTAGCATGTATCAAGCAATTTGGCGATGACTAGGTCATCTATATATGAGTATATTGACTTAGGAGTCAATGAGAACATTTGATCATAGGTCATACTCATCGTTTAAGCACAAGTGGCGTTACCACTTTTACATAAAGCATTGTTGTGTTCACACCATTAGAGTTGCTTTAGCTCAATTGATTAGAGTAAAGCTCCCCCTAGATGTGATATCCCCCCTAAGAGGGATGAACTAACCTTGGGTTTTGTCGATGATGACTTCATGTAGGTGTTGAAGATGTAGATGCTCAATGTTGATGTAGATCATTTGGAGCAATCCTTTGGAGTGAGTTGCACTTTCAATACCTACACGGGTTAGTCCCACAAGGAACAAACAAGGATATCCATAGACATAGAGTGATGCATACACAAGATGATGTCCATGAAAGCATTAGGTTACCTTGTCCCTTGTCTTACCAACAAGAGGGTTTGTGACTCCTTGAACTAGTGCAAGATATGGAAGTTGTTTGCACTTGTCCTCGCCAAAATGATAAGAGTGAAGTATGTTGGCGGAGTCACCCTCAAGAACTCTTTAGTTCTTCTTCTTCTGGATCCACACCATCCTTGATGGGAATCCTTGGAGTTGTAGTTGTACTTGATGAAGTAGAACTTGATGTAGTCTTGGGAACCCACTTGACCAAGGCCTTAGGTGCTTCTTCAAATGCATCAATTTCCTCTTGAAGCTTGTCCTTGCCTTTTTGCTTGTGGTCTTGTGGTGGAAGATCATCTTGAGCTTGTGTCCCTTTGAAAGAAGTAGGATCATACTTCTCTTGTTGAGGAACAAACTTCGTCTTGGGGTATTGATCTTCTTCCCACTCAACTCCATTGGCATTGAACTTTCGTTCAAAACCAACACCTTGATTCTTCCGGTGTCTTCCTTGCTTGCGTACAATTTCCTCAAATTGCTTACTACCGGTAAGACTCTTGTAAACACCTTTCTCTATAATTCCCTTCAATAAGCTATTTTCTTGATCAAGTGTAACTTGGCTAAGAGAATCATTAGTGGAATCAAGAGAACTACTAGAAGCAACAACATTGGATATAGCATGATTGTTGTTACTACTAGATGAAGCATCTTTCTTGTTCTTGTTGCTAGATTTAACTTGTGGCATGTAAGTAGACAAAAGTAAACGCTTGGCAATGTAAGAAGAACTTTTCTTGCGAAGATCATCATTGATTGCCTTTAAAAACTCATGCTCTTGCTCAAGGTTGAGCTTTTCAAAGCGTAGCTTATCATGAGTCTTTAAAGTTCTCGATGATTTTCCAAGGTAGTTTCATGAGCTAACTTAAGAGTGTTTAGTTCTTTAGTTAGACGATCAATCTCCTTCTTATCATGGTCATTCGTTTTATCTTGATTAGCATGATTAATTGACGTTTCATCATAGTCTTCATCACTAGAGTTGTCAACAAGTAAATCATCATCACCTAGCAAATCATCTTCATCACTATTGAAATCAACATACCCGGGATGTGTTACCTTTGGACCTTTGGCCATGAAGCATCTTCCAATTCCTTCATTTGGTGAGTCAAATATGTCATAGGAGTTGGTTGACACAAGTGTTAGACCGGCAACACCTTCATCTTGAGTATATTCGGAGTCGGAGTGATAACTTCTTTCGGAGTGATTGTCGGAGTCGGAGCCGGATACCCATTCACCAACATGAGCTTGATGTCTTCTTTTTGTGTAGCTCCTTGATGACTTTTCCTTCCTTTCTGAATCCTTGCTTCTCCGAGAGGATCTTCGTTCATAACGATCATCTCTACTCCTCCTTTCTCTTGGTGGTGATTCTTCTCTTCTACTTCTTCTTTTGGGAGAATCTTCTCTTCTTTTGTAGGGGGTCGTACACTCATTGGAGTAGTGTCTGGGTCTTCCACAATTGTAGCAATTATGCTCACGACTAGAAGATCTTTTGTCATTGTAGGACCTTGACTTGGAACTTATTTCCTTGCTTCTACTCTTGTAGAACTTGTTGAAGTTCTTTACCATTAGGCTCAATTCTTCATTGAAGGTTTGTTTCTCACTTGATGATGTGGGAGCATCACACAAGGCTTTGTAAGCACCACTTGACTTGTTGTGAAGCTCTTCCTTATCCTTGAGTGACATCTCATGAGCAACAATTCTTCCAATGACTTCCGCCGGCTTGAGATCTTTGTAATTGGGCATCATTTGGATCAATGTGCACACGGTATCATATTTTCCATCCAAGGCTCTTAGGATCTTCTTGATAATGAATTTGTCGGCCATCTCTTCACTTCCTAAGACGGCAATCTCGTTTGTGATGAGAGCAAGCCTAGAGTACATTTCGGCGACACCTTCACCATCCTTCATTTTGAACTTGTCAAGTTGACTTTGAAGCACATCCAATTTGGATTCCTTGACAGAGTCGGTACCTTCGTGCATATCAATCAAAGTATCCCAAATTTCCTTTGCATTCTCAAGACGGCTGATTTTGTTGAATTCTTCGGGGCACAATCCATTGAAGAGAATGTCACAAGCTTGAGCATTGTATAGTAGCATCTTCAACTCTTCCGCGGTAGCTTCACGGTTAGGTTCTCTCCCATCGAAGAATTCATCTTGCAAGCCAATACACACAATAGCCCAAACGACGGGGTTATGTCCAAGAATATGCATTTTCATCTTATGCTTCCAACTAGCAAAATTTGTACCATCAAAGTAAGGACCTCTACGGTGGTAATTTCCCTTGCTAGACGCCATACTCTCCTAGGTAGTGAAACCAAGGCTATGACCACCAAAAGCTATGGCAATCAAAGCAAATGGAGACCAAAGCTCTAATACCACTCGTAGGATCGAAAGTATGTCTAGAGGGGGGGTGATTAGACTACTTGACCAAATAAAAATCTAGCCTTTTCCCAATTTTAGTTCTTGGCAGATTTTAGCAACTTAGCACAAGTCAAGCAATCAACCTACACATGCAATTCTAAGAGTATAGTAGCAGAATATAAAACCATTGCATATGAAGGTAAAGGGAGGAGATTGAGGGAGCAAATGCAATGTTGACACGGGGATTTTTTATCCATGGTTCCGATAGGTGGTGCTATCGTACATCCACATTGATGGAGACTTCAACCCATGAAAGGTAACGGTTGCGCGAGTCCACGGATGGCTCCACCCACGAAGAAGCAACCTTGTCTATCCCACCATGGTCGTCGCCCACGAAGGACTTGCCTCACTAGGGTAGATCTTCACGAAGTAGGCGATCTCCTTGCCCTTACAAACTCCTTGGTTCAACTCCACAATCTTGTCGGAGGCTCCCGAGTGACACCTAGCCAATCTAGGAGACACCACTCTCCAAGAAGTAATAAATGGTGTGTTGATGCTGAACTCCTTGCTCTTGTGCTTCAAATGATAGTCTCCCCAACACTCAACTCTCTCTCATAGGATTGGATTTGGTAGAAACAAGATTTGAGTGGAAAGCAACTTGGGGAAGGCTAGAGATCAAGATTTATGTGGTTGGAATGGAATATCTTGACCTCAACACAAGTGTAGGTGGTTCTCTCTCAGAAAATATGTATTGGAAGTGTAGGCATGTTCTGATGGCTCTCTCCACGAATGAAGAGTGGGTGGAGGGGTATATATAGCCTCCACACAAAATCTAACCGTTACACACAAATCACAAAACTCGGTGGGAGCGATTCAAAGAACTCGGTCACACCGATTTAGTTCATAATGTGACCGTTAGGCATTTCGGTGGGACTGACTGTCAACTCGGTGGGACCGATATCATTAGGATTAGGGCATAACGTAATCTTGGTGAGACCGATTACACAAACTCGGTGAGACCGATTTTGATAATAGGCAAACAGAGAGTTGCTCAGGCAAACTCGGTGGGACCGATTCGCTCATCTCGGTTGGACCGAAACGTTACAAAAAGGAAACAAGAGTGTTTGCATTGCAATATCGGTGGGACCAATCGCTCATCTCGGTTTGACCGAAATGTTACGAAGGGAAATAGAGAGATTACATTCCCATCTCGGTGAGACCGAGATCCCTATCGGTGAGACCGAAAAAACTAGGGTTTTTGGCAGTGGCTATGTCAACTGAACTCGGTGGCTCCGGATAGAAACAATCGGTGGGGCTGAGTTGGATATTTGGTTTGGGACATATGTGGATATGAGAAAGTAGTGGAGGGTTTTGGAGCATATCACTAAGCATTTTGAGAAAGAACCTCATTAAGCAACACCTCATCCCTTCTTAATAGTATTGGCTTTTCCTATAGACTCAATTTGATCTTGGATAACTAAAATAGAAAATGTAGAGTCTTGTGCTTTGAGCTTGAGCCAACCTTTTGTCCTTAGCATTTTGAAGGGTCCACTTTCTAATCCATGCCAATCATTGAGCTTTCCTGAAATATTCATCTTGAAATAGCATTAGCTCAATGAGCTATATGTTGTTAGGAATTACCAAAACCACCCAGGGATAGTTGCACTTTCACAATCCCTTCATGGCCACTTGCAAAAGTGAGATATGATAAAGGTAATAAGATAAATATTTTTGGTATTTTTGTTGTATAGATTGGAAAGTAAAGATTGCAAAATAAACGGCGACAGAAATTGGCAAGTTGACGATAAACTAATATGATGTAAAATAGACCCAGGGGCCATAGGTTTCACTAGTGGCTTCTCTCAAGATAGCATATATTACGGTGGGTGAACAAATTACTGTCGAGCAATTGATAGAAAATCGCATAGTTATGAGAATATCTAGGCATGATCATGAATATAGGCATCACGTCCGTGTCAAGTAGACCGAAACAATTCTGCATCTACTACTATTACTCCACACATCGACCGCTATCTAGCATGCATCTAGAGTATTAAGTTCATAAGAACAGAGTAACGCATTAGGCAAGATGACATGATGTAGAGGGATAAACTCAAGCAATATGATATAAACCCCATCTTTTTATCCTCGATGGCAACAATACAATACGTGCCTTGCTGCCCCTGCTGTCACTGGGAAAGGACACCGCAAGATTGAACCCAAAGCTAAGCACTTCTCCCATTGCAAGAAAGATCAATCTAGTAGGCCAAACTAAACTGATAATTCGAAGAGACTTGCAAAGATATCCAATCATGCATATAAGAATTCAGAGAAGAACCAAATATTGTTCATAGATAATCTTGATCATAAACCGACAATTCATCGGATCTCAGCAAACACGCCACAAAAAGTATTACATCGAATAGATCTCCAAGAACATCGAGGAGAACTTTGTATTGAGAACCAAAGAGAGAGAAGAAGCCATCTAGCTAATAACTATGGACCCGAAGGTCTGTGGTAAACTACTCACACATCATCGGAGAGGCTATGGTGTTGATGTAGAAGCCCTCTGTGATAGAATCCCCCTCCGGCAGATCGCCGGAAAAGGCCCCAAGATGGGATCTCACGGGTACAGAAGGTTGCGGTGGTGGAAAGTGGTTTCGTGGCTCTCCTGGATGTTTTCAGGGTATAAGAGTATATATAGGCGAAAGAAGTAGGTCGGTGGAGCTACGAGGGGCCCACGAGGGTGGGGCGCTCCTACCCCCCTGGGCGCGCCCTCCTGCATCATGGCCGCCTCGTTGCGTCTCTGACTTCCACTCCAAGTCTCCTGGATTGCGTTTGTTCCAAGAAAGATCCTCGCGAAGGTTTCATTCCGTTTAGATTTCGTTTGATATTCCTTTTCCGCGAAACACTGAAATAGGCAAAAAACAGCAACTAGCACTGGGCCTCCTGTTAATAGGTTAGTCCCAAAAATAATATAAAAGAGCATACTAAAGCCCATTAAACATCCAAAATAGATAATATAATAGCATGGAATGATAAAAAATCATAGATACGTTGGAGACGTATCACTCCTCCCTACCGCGCCCCTCCCTCCACCTCCGGCCGCCCCGTCCTCCCCCCTCCCTCCTCGGGCCGCCCCCTCCTCCCTCCTCCTCCCTCCCTCTCCTCCTCTCTACTCCCTCCTGCTCTCTCCTCCTCCTCCTCTCTCCCGCCTCCTCCCCTCCTCCCCTCCTCCTCCTCCTCCCTCCTCCCTCCATCTCTCCTAAACCCTAAACTTTTTTTGTACTTTTCTTGTATAATGTAGTTTTTTTACTGTTTTTAGTAAGAAAATTAATTATTTATATTTATAGTAAGTGCTTAGTTGAACTAGTTGAATTTAATAGAACTATTTTATTTTTAGTAAGAAAATTTTGGTATATGAGATTTGATGATCTAATTAAAATTTTACTATAGAACTAGTTTATTTTTAGTAAGAAAATTAATAGAACTAGTTTATTTTTAGTAAGTGCTTAGTTGAACTAGTTGAATTAATAGAACTAGTTGAATTTATGTCATTATCACTTTTTCATCAAATAATGCTATACTCGGTGGAATATGCAGGCTTTGTAGAGTCATGTCTCCTTGGAGTGATCGTCATCCGAGCTACCTCTACTTCCTCTACTCCTGAGTCGGTGAGCTAAAAGTCCACCTCCTCTTTATCCACTCCTCGGTGTGTTGAATAGAGTA
Organism: Triticum aestivum; assembly: GCF_018294505.1. Lineage (NCBI taxonomy): Eukaryota > Viridiplantae > Streptophyta > Magnoliopsida > Poales > Poaceae > Triticum > Triticum aestivum. The sequence goes on from NC_057796.1 coordinate 43,736,428, forward strand.
GAACTAGGGTATTTAGTCGGTGAGCTCATGTGCGAATGCTTATGATAATTGATCCGGATGGAATTGCAAGTTTAAGCATGAACATCTTTCTATCGATGGGAAAATCTGAGTGGCCTATGTTTTGCCAGAGTGTTGATTCATTTTCGTTCCGGCAAATTTCAGGCGCTCAATATATCTTATTTTAGCAAAGGTCATGCCGGATTTTTTTCGTGAATTTAAGCATGACTTGTGCTAGAATATGTAGAAAATATCGAGTGCCCCGGATTTGTGTGTTGAGTATCCTGGTAGTTGCCTTTGATCGATTTTCAATTAATCTTTCAACTATGAACGTAGGAAATGTCTAACGACGAAAAGGATTTCGGTATTTGCGAATACTGCGAAGATGAGCATGGCCTGTGCGACAGAATCTTCCTAGATGATGATAGGCGCTTCAGCATCAAGTTGGATGAAAACTTCGAAGTGGATACAGTAAATCACAATGACAAGTCTTTTTTCGTAATTAAGCATGACATCTGCTTCAACTTATAGTTTAATTTTTTTACTATTCTACTAGCGTATCCCCTGCCATGCAAGAGTTTTTGTCTTGGATAAGATAGGTTCCAGTCCTATGAAAACTATGGAGGTAAAGAGAGTTTACTTGAAGACTGAGCATGGTTATACTTTCCATGCAAAATTATACAACGCAGACACCTACACCTATTTTGAATGCAAAACTTGGCAAGCACTATGCAAGACTTATGCATTTGAGCCTAATATGGTTATCACCTTTGATATTCGTCCGGAAGATGATATTGAAGGTAATATCGACATCTGGGTCGATGTGCAGACGCCTCCAGTTCTACCATTATGTGAGTTTCTCAACCATATTTTTGTCTTGGATATTGTTTATTCAAAAATAGTTGACAACTATTTTCTATTGACAGCTTATTTCAATTCAAGGAAACATGTCCGGCGCTTGGTACTACATGACCGTCCACTGTCCCAGGGCTGAACTAAATTGCGAGGAGATAAGTCATTATGTTTCATGGCTTCAGGATCTTGATGCTCTCAAGACAAATTATTTTCCTGGACTTAGAAATCTTAGTACTCAAAACGTGCGACCAATAGTGTTCATATTGAACTATGGTCACATCTATTTAGGAAAGATGGTAAGATTTTTACTATTAGTCCTCTCAGTGCATCTTTTGCATACATTATATTTTAAGCTAAACTTCATTGCTAAGTATGTTACTATACGATGTTCTTCAACAGGGACTCCCGATGACAGTTGTGCCTCAGTGGATCGAGACTGAAGATCGCATGTCAATGATTAGCTTACGGCCAAGACATCCTACATTGCACATGAGTGCATTCAGGATTTCTAAAACCGAGGAATGCTTAATAGTGAAAGACTGAGCAGAATTGTGAATGATCGCAGAGAAGTACTAGGGCAGCAATCAGAAGCGCAGCCCACGATTAGGAGACAGGTTCATCTGCATGCTCCAACATGATGCAGCAGGATTGCTACACATGCTCTATGCTATTTTACCTGGGAGAGAGCAGCAGGAGTGATTAGCTAGCTAGAACAAGTTTGAAGATGATGATGTGCTACACTATGACTATGATGATTAAATAGCTAGTGTTGGTGGTAATGACTATGATGATTATTATTAGCTAGTGTTGGTGGTGATTAGATAGCTACACTATGACTACGATGATTAAATCGTGGTAATGACTATGATGATTATTAGCTAGTGTTGGTGGTGATCTTGATGCAAGAGTTTTTATATTAATATGATGATGATGATAATTTGTTATTATGATCAGGATTAGTTATTATATCATTGGTGGAAGGAACGCGGATTAGATTCATGTGGATGGATCAAAAGTGATCAAAAGTTGAATTAGTAGGATTTTCGTCCTAATTCAACTTTTGATTCATCCAAATGAATCTAATCCATGTTTCTTCCTCACAAAGATATATTAATTCATCATGGACATAATGATATAACAACCTCTTAATTAGTACTGTATCAAAATTTGTATAACGGTGTATAAATACACTAAAAAATAGAATACCTGTAGCGCTGGACAGCAAACACACTACTACTAGTTATATTAGTAGTAGCACTGGAGGCAACACACACTACGGCTATATGTATTAGCAGTAGCGTGTGTCGCACGCGCTACTGCTAAGGAATAGCTGTAGCGCCTTACTAGTAGCGCGGTGCCCCATGCTACTAGTAGGCATTAAACCCGCGCTACAACTAGGGTTTTCCCTAGTAGTGTCTACTCAGTTTCTGGCGCTTGTTTTTAGAAGGTGATGACACAACATAAAAGTAAATAGAAAGTCCCTTCACAGAGGGAAGCAGGGATTTGCAGAGGTGCCAGAGCTCAGTTTTAAAACAGAGATAAATGATATTTTGAGACATGCACCCTTCTTATTCACTTCACAACCATCAGTTATCAACATCTTCCATGCTAAGCACGCTAGTGGCGGTTCCCAAGCGATAAAAGTAAAGGTTTACTCCCGCTCCACCAACAATCACATTCCACGACTTGTCCGAAACAACGGGTGTCGTCCATACCAACAACAGTCCCGGGGGAGTTCTGTTTAATTATTTGCATTTTTGAGTTCGGGACTGGGAATCCCTATTACCGCCCATTTCCTCGTGCGATGGCGAGTGATTAAACGCTTGGCCTGAGTATAACCCGCTTAGCCTGGAAGATATCGACCACCTCCTGTCATTCCATGAATGATCCAGGCACACAAAACGGATAATTTTTTTAGAAGTTTTTAGAGGTGGCACATGCAAATTTACTTAGGACGGCAGGGTAATACCGTATATAGGTAGGTATGGTGGACTCATCTGGAATAACTTTTGGGTTCAAGGTTTTTGATGTACAAGCAGAATTCCCACTTAGCATAGGCGAAGGCTAGCAATTAAGATTTAGAAGCGGCCAGCTAGAGAGCAACAACGATCATAACCAGGCATTATGCATAAGTAACGTTGGACACTAGCATGAGTAGGATATGAACACCATGAACATAAATATTATAGAGGCTATGTAGGTTTTGATTCAACTACATTCATGAACATGTACCAAGTCAAGCCACTCAAACATTCAGAGGAGGATACCATATCATCATACTACATCACAATCATTTTAACGCTATGTTGATATCCAAGATAAATCATTATCAACTCCTAGCTACTTATGCATAACATGAGAAACTATAATCTCTAATTGTCATTGCAAACATGTTTAATCATAATGGGCTGAAGCCTGGATACTAGGTTAAACATATTTACACAAACAGAACAAGTCGAGTTCATACGAGTTTCTCTTTGCCACGACCAATTCATCGAATATCGTCATTATTGCCTTTCACTTGCACGACCGAATGATATGAAAATAATAATAGTGCAAGAATGCCGTGGACTAAGCTGGAATCTGCAAAACATTTTTTTCAACAGGAGAAGACAAGGTAAATTGTGCTCTTTATTAGTTCAACAGTTATTCATATGAGAGCCACTCAACATTTTCATCGTGGTCTTCTCCTCGGTACAACTCGAATAAAAGGAAAAGAAATTCAAAGAAACACAATGAAATATTTTTGGAGTTTTTTTATTTTCTTTAACAAGCAAATAAAAAGCAAAAACGAGAAAAACTATTTACACGGGAAAGCTCCCAACAAGCAAAAAAAGAACAAGGAAATCTTTTTGGATTTTCTTTTTAGTGCTACTACTAAGCATGCATAGAAAGTAAATACACTATTTTTTTTGTAAAGTTTTTCAAACACACAAGAAGAAAGCAAGAAAAAATAAATCTAAGCATGGATGATACAATGAAAAAGTGTGAACACTGACAGATAGAATGATATGTAGACATAAATGTAATGTCGGTGAGAAACACGTACTCCCCCAAGCTTAGGCTTTTGGCCTAAGTTGGTAATCAATCAGTAGCCTGGAGGGTAGTAGTCGGCGTGGTAGCTCACAAAGGCTCTCGGTGCGGATGCCTCAGCACGCCGTGCCGCCAGCACTACTGCGTTGTGAGCTCGGGCCTCGCTCTCAAGAACAAATATCTTTCCTTGCTGTTATAGTCAAAAAGATCAGGAGCAGGCAAATATGTGTCCACAACATGTGATTGGTTAAACAAGAAATTATAAGTGAAGTCATCAGCCCTTCCCTTGAGAATCTTATGCTCTTTTAAGGCATCAAAATCTAAATACCGAGTGGGTAGGATAGGATCAAAGGGCAAAGGTGAAACACCCAGCCCTCGTGCTAGACGTGTGGCATAAATTCCACCATAGAACCAGCCACTTTTGGCGTTATTCTGAAGTATACGTGCAACAATCGCTCCAAGGTTATAATTCCTTTCACCAGTGAGAGCGGTGTGAATGAGGCTCAAGTCTGGCGCACAAAGTATGCTACAGTCTTGCTTACCTACTATGAATTTCCCATTAAATAATGCAAAATACTGAATTGCGGGAAAGTGAATGCTCTTTATTCTTCCTTGTCTCACTCCCCTATTTTCACTGTAACAAAGGCTAGTCAAGAAAGACTCATACTCAGCCTTTGCTGGCTCATCAAGTGAACCCCAAAATGGAAGTTTGCAATGGTAAGCAAAGTTCTCCAATGGAATAGTAAATGGATCATCATAAAGCATAAACGACACCCTAGACTCACGTGGGAAATATTTAAATTCTTTGGCAAATGATTCAGTGAGAAGTTGGCGTTGTTCACACTTATCTGAGAGGTAGGGACCAAGACCGGCATTGTGAACATATTGCTCAAATTCCTCCTTAATGCCCACTCGCATCATATACTCATCGCAAGGCCATAAGCATGTTTTGGTGGCGGCATCTCGCGTCGAACTTTCATTTGGTTCAACATAAGACCGACAAGCAAAACTATCACTAGAAGATGCCCCTGAGGATCGTCTCCTCGAAGAACTCCTTCCAAATAGGTTCATCATATCCGCGTACAATTTTCTGAAAATAAAATTTTTTTGGGGTGACAAAAATTTGTCAACAAAACTTTACAAAATTGATAGCAACTACTCATAGGGATACATAGAGGCCACAGTAAGCATTCAAACTACTTAGAACACTAAGAATTTAACATGCAAGCACATCTACATCACAAGAGTAGCTAATTATTCAAAGTATAAACCACTAAAACAAAAACTAATTGGACAAACGGTGGAGTCACATGCTACCTCTTGAGCATGCGTTGGTTTTCCCTTGAAGAGGAAAGGGTGATGCAGCAAAGTAGCGTAAGTATTTCCCTCAGTTTTTGAAAACCAAGGTATCAATCCAGTAGGAGATTACACGCAAGTCACCTAGTACCTGCACAAACAATCAAGAACCTTGCAACCAACGCGATAAAGGGGTTGTCAATCCCTTCACGGTCACTCGCAAAAGTGAGATCTAATAAAGATAGTAAGATAAATATTTTTGGTATTTTTGTTGTATAGATTGGAAAGTAAAGATTGCAAAATAAACGGCGACAGAAATTGGCAAGTTGACGTGAAACTACTATGATGTAAAATAGACTCGGGGGCCATAGGTTTCACAAGTGGCTTCTCTCAAGATAGCATATATTACGGTGGGTGAACAAATTACTGCTGAGCAATTGATAGAAAAGTGCATAGTTATGAGAATATCTAGGCATGATCATGAATATAGGCATCACGTTCGTGTCAAATAGACCGAAACAATTCTGCATCTACTACTATTACTCCACACATCGACCGCTATCCAACATGCATCTAGAGTATTAAGTTCATAAGAACAGAGTAACGCATTAAGCAAGATGACATGATGTAGAGGGATAAACTCAAGCAATCTGATATAAACCCCTTCTTTTTATCCTCGATGGCAACAATACAATACGTGCCTTGCTGCCCCTACTGTCACTGGGAAAGGACACCGCAAGATTGAACCCAAAGCTAAGCACTTCTCCCATTGCAAGAAAGATCAATCTAGTAGGCCAAAGTAAACCGATAATTCGAAGAGACTTGCAAAGACATCAAATCATGCATATAAGAATTCAGAGAAGAACCAAATATTATTCACAGATAATCTTGATCATAAATCCACAATTCATTGGATCTCGGCAAACACACCGCAAAAATTATTACACCGAATAGATCTCCAAGAACATCGAGGAGAACTTTGTATTGAGAACCAAAGAGAGAGAAGAAGCCTTCTAGCTAATAACTATGGACCTGAAGGTCTGTGGTAAACTACTCACACTTCATCGGAGAGGCTATGGTGTTGATGTATAAGCCCTCCGTGATCGATTCCCCCTTCGGCAGATCGCTGGAAAAGGCCCCAAGATGGGATCTCACGGGTACAAAAGGTTGCGGCGGTGGTAAAGCAGTTTCATGGCTCCCCCTGATGTTTTAGGGTATAAGAGTATATATAGGCGACAGAAGTACGTCGGTGGAGCTCCGTGGGGCCCACGAGGGTGGGGGCGCGCCCTCCTGCCTCGCGGAGTTCCAAACTTCAACTCCAAGTCTTATGGATTGTGTTTGTTACAAGAAAGATCATCGCGAAGGTTTCATTCCGTTTGGATTCCGTTTGGTGTTCCTTTTCTGTGAAACACTGAAATAGGCAAAAAACAGAAACTTGCACTAGGACTTTGGTTAATAAGTTAGTCCCAAAAATAATATAAAAGAGCATATTAAAGCCCATTGAACATCCAAAACGGATAATATAATAGCATGGAACAATCAAAAATTATAGATACGTTGGAGACGTATCAAGCATCCCCAAGCTTAATTCCTGCTCGTCCTCGAGTAGGTAAATGATAAAAACAGAATTTTTGATGTGGAAGGCTACCTAACATAATTCTCAATGTAATTCTCTTTATTGTGGCATGAATGTTCAGATCCATAAGATTCAAAATAAAAGTTTAATATTGACATAAAAACAATAATACTTCAAGCATACTAATAAAGCAATCATGTCTTCTCAAAATAACATGGCCAAAGAAAGTTATCCCTACAAAATCATATAGTGTGGCTATGCTCTATCTTCATCACACAAAGTATTTAATCATGCACAACCCCAATGACAAGCCAAGCAATTGTTTCATACTTTTGATGTTCTCAAACTTTTTCAACTTTCATGCAATACATGAGCGTGAGCCATGGACATAGCACTATAGGTCGAATAGAATGGTGGTTGTGGAGAAGACAAAAAGGAGAAGATAGTCTCACATCAACTAGGCGTATCAACGGGCTATGGAGATGCCCATCAATAGATATCAATGTGAGTGAGTAGGGATTTCCATGCAACGGATGCACTAGAGCTATAAGTGTATGAAAGCTCAACAAAAGAAACTAAGTGGGTGTGCATCCAACTTGCTTGCTCACGAAGACCTAGGGAAATTTTGAGGAAGCCCATGATTGGAATATACAAGCCAAGTTCTATAATGTAAAATTCCCAAAAGTATACAAGTGACAACATAGGAGACTCTCTATCATGAAGATCATGGTGCTACTTTGAAGCACGAGTGTGGTAAAAGGATAGTAGCATTGTCCCTTCTCTCTTTCTCTCTCATTTTTTATTAATTTTAATTGGGCCTTTATCTCTTTTTTATGGCCTCTTTTTATTATTATTATTTTCGTCCGGAGTCTCATCCCGACTTGTGGGGGAATCATAGTCTCCATCATCCTTTCCTCACTGGGACAATGCTCGAATAATGATGATCATCACACTTTTATTTACTTACAACTCAAGAATTAGAACAAAATATGACTCTATGTGAATGCCTCCGGCGGTGTACCAGGATGTGCAATGATTCAAGAGTGACATGTATGAAAAATTATGAACGGTGGCTTTGCCACAAATACGATGTCAACTACATGATCATGCAAAGCAATATGACAATGATGGAGCGTGTCATAATAAACGGAACAATGGAAAGTTGCATGGCAATATATCTCGGAATGGCTATGGAAATGCCATAATAGGTAGGTATGGTGGCTGTTTTGAGGAAGGTATATGGTGGGTGTATGATACCGGCGAAAGGTGCACGGTATTAGAGAGGCTAGCAATGGTAGAAGGGTGAGAGTGCGTATAATCCATGGACTCAACATTAGTCATAAAGAACTCACATACTTATTGCAAAATCTATTAGTTATCGAAACGAAGTACTACGCGCATGCTCCTAGGGGGATAGATTGGTAGGAAAAGACCATCGCTCGTCCCCGACCGCCACTCATAAGGAAGACAATCAATAAATAAATCATGCTCTGACTTCATCACATAACGGTTCACCATACGTGCATGCTACGGGAATCACAAACTTTAACACAAGTATCTATCAAATTCACAACTACTCAACTAGCATGACTCTAATATCACCATCTTCATATCTCAAAACAATCAAAAGGGCAAACTTCTCATAGTATTCAATGCACTATATATGATAGTTTTTATTATACCCATCTTGGATGCTCATTATATTAGGACTAATTTTATAGCCAAAGCAAATTACCATGCTGTTCTAAAAGACCCTCAAAATAATATAAGTGAAGCATGAGAGATCAATAATTTCTATAAAATAAAACCACCACCGTGCTCTAGAAAGATATAAGTGAAGCACTAGAGCAAAATTATCTAGCTCAAAGATATAAGTGAAGCACATAGAGTATTCTAATAAATTCCGATTCATGTGTGTCTCTCCAAAAGGTGTGTACAGCAAGGATGATTGTGGTAAACTAAAAAGCAAAGACTCAAATTATACAAGATGCTCCAAGCAAAACACATATCATGTGGTGAATAAAAATATAGCCTCAAGTAAAGTTACCGATAGACGAAGACGAAAGAGGGGATGCCTTCCGGGGCATCCCCAAGCTTAGGCTTTTGGTCGTCCTTGAATTTTACCTTGGGGTGCCTTGGGCATCCCCAAGCTTAGGCTCTTGCCACTCGTTATTCCAGAATCCATCAATTCTTTACCCAAAAGTTGAAAACTTCACAACACAAAACTTAACAGAAAATCTCATGAGCTCCGTTAGTATAAGAAAATAAACCACCACTTTAAGGTACTGTAATGAACTTATTCTTTATTTGTATTGGTGTTAAACCTACTGTATTCCAACTTCTCTATGGTTCGTACCCCTGATACTACTCATAGATTCATTAAAATAAGCAAACAACACACGAAAAACAGAACAGTCTGTAGCAATCTGTATCAAACGAATACTTATGGAACTCCAAAAATTCTGAAATAAATTGGTGGACGTGAGGAATTTGTCTATTAATCATCTGCAAAAAGAATCAACCTAAAAGCACTCTCCAGTAAAAAAAATGGCAGCTAATCTCGTGAGCGCTAAAGTTTCTGTTTTTTACAGCAAGATCGCAAAGACTTCACCCAAGTCTTCCCAAAGGTTCTACTTGGCACAAACACTAATTAAAACATAAAACCACATCTAAACAGAGGCTAGATTAATTATTTATTACTAAACAGGAACAAAAAGCAAAAAACAAAAATAAAATTGGGTTGCCTCCCAACAAGCGGTATCGTTTAAGGCCCCTAGCTAGGCATAAAGCAAGAATAGATCAAAGTATTGCCATCTTTGATATGAAATTGTTCAATTGAACACATATGACCCTTAGGAGGTTCTTTGGTTTTATTGATGATCAAACTCCTAGGCAAGAAATCAAGAAATACATTTGTAGCAAAAGGTTCCTTAATGATATCGAAAAAATTGGGGTGAACACTTATTGATTTGAGGTCTTCATTTTCTTTAATAGAAGATTCACCCTTATTTTTAGGAACATAGATAAAGTTGGCAACTTTTGTAGGAGGAGGATTTGAGGTATTTTTAACGGCAAAAAAAGCGGATCCCAAGTTGGTAATAATATCTTCGAGTTTATCAATTCTAGTGTAATCTTGGTCTATCTTCTCATTAACTATGGGTTCCTTTTCCCTAAGATTTTTTAGAGTAACTCCTACCTTAGATCCATATTGGGTGATGTGGTTGTGGATCTTTTTATCCAAATTTTCAATTAACTCTAAAGTGGCAATTTTATTTTCAATAATATCAAGCCTTTGCATCACATGTTCCAGAGTTAAAATAGTTCCATTGACCAAAAGAGGTGGTGGGCCTAACAAATCTATCATAGAATTATAAGAATCAAAAGTATGGCTTCACAAGAAATTCCCTCCAGTAATGGTGTCCAGAACATATCTATTCCAAGGAGTGATGCCTACATAAAAATTGCGAAGAATAACGTAAGTGGATTGCTTTTTAGTAGATCTATTTTGAGCATTGCAAATTCTATAGCAAGCATATTTTAGATTTTCTCCCTCCCTTTGTTTAAAATTGAGAACTTCATTATCGGGAGTATTAACAATGATAGGAGGACTAGCCATGACGGCAAAACAAATGATCTAGCGCACGGACACACAAGAGGCAAGCGAAAAGAGGCGAACGGAGAAGAGGCGAAGAAAAGGCAAAGGGCTTTCGAAAATCGTTTTAGAAGTGGGGGAGAGGAAAACGAGAGGCGAATTGCAAATAATGTAATGCGAGGGAGAAGAGTTTATTATGGGTACTTGGTATGTCTTGACTTCAGCGTAGATTCCCCGGCAACGGTGCCGGAAATCCTTCTTGCTACCTCTTGAGCATGCATTGGTTTTCCCTTGAAGAGGAAAGGGTGATGCAGCAAAGTAGCGTAAGTATTTCCCTCAGTTTTTGAGAACCAAGGTATCAATCCAGTAGGAGATTACACGCAAGTCACCTAGTACCTGCACAAACAATCAAGAACCTTGCAACCAACGCGATAAAGGGGTTGTCAATCCCTTCACGGTCACTCACAAAAGTGAGATCTAATAAAGATAGTAAGATAAATATTTTTGGTATTTTTGTTGTATAGATTGGAAAGTAAAGATTGCAAAATAAACGGCGACAGAAATTGGCAAGTTGATGGGAAACTAATCTGATGTAAAATAGACCCGGGGGCCATAGGTTTCACTAGTGGCTTCTCTCAAGATAGCATATATTACAGTGGGTGAACAAATTACTACCGAGAAATTGATAGAAAAGCGCATAGTTACGAGAATATCTAGGCATGATCATGAATATAGGCATCACGTCCGTGTCAAGTAGACCGAAACGATTCTGCATCTACTACTATTACTCCACACATCGACCGCTATCCAACATGCATCTAGAGTATTAAGTTCATAAGAACAGAGTAATGCATTAAGCAAGATGACATGATGTAGAGGGATAAACTCAAGCAATATGATATAAACCCCATCTTTTTATCCTCGATGGCAACAATACAATATGTGCCTTGCTGTCCCTACTGTCACTGGGAAATGACATCGCAAGATTGAACCCAAAGCTAAGCACTTCTCCCATTGCAAGAAAGATCAATGTTGCAGAGAAGAAACAAGTCATGCATATAAGAATTCAGAGAAGAACCAAGTCTCATGGCCGACTCGCGGAGTTCCAGACTTCAACTCCAAGTCTTCTGGATTGCATTTGTTCCAAGAAAGATCATCGCGAAGATTTCATTCCGTTTGGTATTCCTTTTCTGCGAAACACTGAAATAGGCAAAAAACAGAAACTAGCATTGGGCCTTCGGTTAATAGGTTAGTAGCATGGAACAATCAAAAATTATAGATACGTTGCAGACGTATCATCACATACCAAGCAATAATCCCCCGAAACAGTTTTGGAAATGGAGCTTCGAGCAAAGAGATCAAAATCCGCGGGTTTGAGCTCAAGGACACGGGAGAGAGAGCAATGGGGATTTTTTATGGAGGTAAGTGATGATGTGGGATGAAGAGGTAAGTGAGGGGGCCACGTGGGGACCACAACCCACCAGGGTGCGCCTGGGGGTCCTGGCTCGCCCAGGTGGGTTGTGCCCACCTGGTGCACCTCCCTCTGGTATTATTTGCACCAAAAATTCTTAAATATTCATAAAAAAACATATAAAATTTTCAGGGCATTCTGAGAACTTTTATTTGTGGGTCATTTTTTTATTGCACGGAAAATTCAGAAAACAGACAAAACATGGCATTTATTTTATTTAACTAATAAAAACAGCGAATAAAAAGTAGGGACAGAAAGTAGTGCTTACTAAATTCATCAACTTCATATCATTAAAAAATGATTCATTAATAAGATTGATCAGGTCTTATTAACAACCACTTTCGATTAGCATGAAACCGAAGAACTTTCGTAAATCACTAAGTTACCTCAATGGGGATATGCATCTCCCCAACAATAAGCATTTCATATTTCTTTTTGACAGTTGGTGGAGGTATTTTAAAACTTCCAATAGTGATTGTCGGAGATTTTTCAATAACATTAATACCATTCACTTGGAATTGTTTCTTCGGAAAGTGCACCGTATGCTCATTACCATTAATATGAAAAGTGATCTTGCTTCTATTGCAATCAATAACAGCCCCTGCAGTGTTCAAGAAGGGTCTACCAAGGATAATCGACATGTTGTCCTCCTCAGGCATCTCAAGTATAAAGTCAGTCAAAATAGTAACATTAGCAACAACAACAGGCACATCCTCACAGATACCGATAGGTATGGCAGTTGACTTGTTAGCCATTTGCAAAGATATTTCAGTAGGTGTGAGTTTATTCAAGTCAAGTCTTTTATATAAAGACAAAGGCATAACACTAACACCAGCTCCTAAATCACACAAAGCAATTTTCACATAATTCGTTTTGATGGAGCAAGGTACAGTTGGTATTCTCGGATCTCCAAGTTTTTTAGGTACTCCATCTTTGAAAGTATAACTAGCAAGCATAGTGGATATTTCAGCTTTCGTTATTTTTCTTTTATTTGTGATGATGTCTTTCATATACTTTGCATAAAGAGGCATTTTAAGGATATCAGTTAAGCGAGTACGCAAAAAGGCTGGCCTCAGCATTTCAGCAAAGCGTTCAAATTCTTCATCATCATTCTTTTTAGTTGACTTGGGTGGAAAAAGGCATAGGTTTTTGAACCCACGGTTCTCTTTCTTTACCGTGTTTCCTAGCCACAAAGTCTCTTTTATCATATTTTTTATTCTTAGGTTGTGGGTTATCAAGATCAACAGGTGGTTCTATCTCAACATCATTATCTGGTTCTTTATCATTATTTGGTTGAGTGTCTTCATGAACCTCAACATTATCTTTTTCATTATCACTAGGTGAATGTTCGTTACCAAATTGAGTTTCAGCATCAGATATAGAAGTTTCATTTTCATTATCAGGAGGTTTTTCTATTTCGGGTTCACTAGAAGTATGCACAGTCCTATCATTTTTCCTTTTCTTTTTCTTTTTAGAAGGACTAGGTGCACTAGTGTTAGCTCTTTGTGAGTCTTGTTCAATTCTTTTTGGGTGTCCCTCCGGATAAAGTGGTTCCTGAGTCATTTTACCTCCTCTAGTTGCAACTCTAACAACAAAGTCATGCATATTATGATTCGTTTCATCAAGTAATTCTCTTTGTGATTTAGCAACTTGTTCTAACTGAGTTTGAACCATAGAAGCATGTTTTCCAACACCTCTAACATCATTTGAGATTCTAAATAACAAGTCACTCAAGTGAGCAATCATATCAGAATTATATTTCAATTGTTTCATAACATTTGCATTGAAGTGATCTTGTTTTCTAATGTAGTTTTCAAACTCATAAAAGCATTGACTAGGATGCATATTGTGAGGATTGTCATTTTCATTGAATTTCATAAGTGAATTCACCTCTACCACCTTAGGTAGCGGTGGTGTATTAAGCCCATGTATTTCTTCAATAGGAGGTAAAATTTTAACATCCTCAGCTTTAATACCTTTTTCCTTTATAGATTTCTTTGCCTCTTGCATATCTTCAGGACTGAGATATAATATACCCCTCTTCTTCGGAGTGGGTTTAGCCAGTGGTTCAGGAAGATTCCAATCATCATAATTTTTCAATATGTTATTCAATAATTCTTCAGCTTGAGCAATAGTTCGTTCCCTGAAAACACAACCAGCACAACTATCTAGGAAGTCCCTAGAAGCATCCGCTAGTCCATAATAGAAGATATCAAGTATTTTATTTTTCTTAAGAGGATGATCAGGCAAAGCATTAAGTAGCTGGCAAAGCCTCCCCCAAGCTTGTGGGAGACTCTCTTCTTTAGTTTGGACAAAGTTAAATATTTCCTGCAAGGCAGCTTGTTTCATATGAGTAGGAAAATATTTTTCAGAGAAGTAATAAATCATATCCTGGGGACTACGCACACAACCAGGAGTAAGGGTATTGTACCAAGCTTTAGCATCACCCTTTAATGAGAACGGAAATAATTTGAGAATAAAGTAATACCGAGTTTTTACATCATGAGTAAAAAGGGTGGCTATATCATTCAACTTAGTAAGATGTGCCACAACAGTTTCAGTTTTATAACCATGGAAAGGATCAGATTCAACCAAAGTAATTAACTCTGGGTCGACAGAGAATTCATAATCCTTATCAGCAATACAGATAGGTGAAGTAACAAACTTAGGATCACATTTCATTCTAGCATTCAGAGATTTTTCTTTATACTTGCATAGTAATTTCTCTAGATCATCTCTATCCTTACAAGCAAGAATATCTCTAGTTGCTTCTTCACTCATAACATAACCTTCCGGTACCTTAGGCAATTCATATCTAGGAAGGCTAGTTCTAGCAGGTGTTTCAGGAGTTTCAGATTCAAGCTCATCATCAGATTCAACAACATTATGTTGTATAGCTCTAGCAATTTGTTCATCAAGAAAACCACCAAGTGGCACATCATCATTATCAAGCAAGGTACTAGCATCATTCATAGCGAAAGTAGCATCATCAACAACTTGCGACATATTAGAATTGATAGCATGTGGTGGTGTTGCAAGTTTACTCATAACAGAAGGTGAATCTAAAGCAGAACTGGGTGACAGTTCCTTACCTCCCCTCGTCCTTGAGGGAAATATCTTTGGATCCTTCAGATTCTTCATAGTGATAAATTGATAATAATCCCAAGCGACTCAACAAATATAGCTATGCTCTCCGGCAATGGCGCCAGAAAAAGGTCTTGATAACCCACAAGTATAGGGGATCGCAACATTTTTCGAGGGTAGAATATTCAACCCAAATTTATAGATTCGATATAAGCGGAGAGAAAGAATATTTGAAGGTATTAGCAGCTGAGTTGTCAATTCAACCACACCTCAAGATTAATTATCTGCAGCAAAGTGATTAGTAGCAAAGTAGTTTGATAGTTTTGATAGTAGTGAAAGTAGAAACGGTGACAGTAACAATGATAGCAGTAATTTTGTAGCAAGTATAACAGTGATGATAGCAGTGGGGATTTAAGAACATAGTGGATACTAAGGATCAGACCCTAACAAAACTAACTCGATTACATGATGAATCTCATCCAACTCCTCACCGACCAGCGAGCCTACGAAGGAATTACTCACTCCCGGTGGGGAGCATCATGGAATTGGCGATGGAGAAGGGTTGGTGATGACGAAGAACGAAGATCCCCCTCTCCGGAGCCCCAAACGGACTCCAGATCTGCCCTCCCGAGGAAGAACAGGGCTTGGCGGCGGCTCCGTCTCGTGGATCGTGATAATTCTTTCTCCTTGATTTTTCTGGAAATATGTGATTTATAGTATCAGGGGGGTTGTCAGTGGGGCCACCAGGTGGGTACAACCCACCTAGGCCTGCCAAGAGAGGGGGGCGCCCTGGTGGGTTGTGCCCAACCAGGGCCCCTCTTCGGTAGGTCTTGTCTCTAGAAATTCTTATTATTGATATAAAAAATGCTCACAAAGTTTTGTTCCATTCCGAGAACTTTTATTTCTGCAAAAAACAACACCATGGTATTTCTGCTGAAAACAGCATCAATCCGACGTTAGTTTCATTCAAATCATGCAAATTAGAGTCTAAAACAAGAGGAAAAGCATGAGAGAAAGTAGATACGTTGGAGACGTATCAACTCCGTCGGCTACGGCAGCCGCATACTGGCCAACGAAGACTCCATGCTCGACTGGTGCGACTACTTCGACGACCACACCCTCCCGAGTCCCGCTGCGACCCCGACTTCGTCCCTGGATACAGGTGAATTTCTTTTCCCCTCTTTGATACCAAGTTGTCTCTGGATCCAGTTCCTACGCGTGTTAAAATGTTCACGCTCCGTATCTTTTGTATAGTATCACACCACCGCGTTAAACTTCTACCGAGTAAAAAAATTGGACCGCTTTGACTATTTTATGAGCGAATCTCATAAGAAAAACATGAATTATCTGTTCAGATTAAGGGGGAAATAGCGGTTGGAAGCGGTGTTGGCTTTCTATCTTCCGGTAGTTCCTTTCCCTTCCCCTTTGATTTAGCTTTTGATTCCCCTTTGTAGATTGTATTTCTGCCAAGTTGCTTTGCTTGTTCTTCCTTTTGTCGCCTCTTTGTCTTCTTCGGAGGTTTGTTCTCTCTTGATGTATTCTGGTAACCCCTGTGAGATCGATGGCCATACTATGTGGATCTTCTCGATGCATCGGTGCCCAGGTCGGCAACACCAGCCGGTCCGACGAACCCACGTCTCCTATTCTCCCATCAATGGGGTCTCTTCTGTTCATCGCCACCGGAGGTCATCCCCTGTTTGACACCATCCTCCGTAGTCCCAATGCAGATCGAGCATCCCCCACCTCTGCAAATCAACGTCGCATCCCATATTCAAGGCCTCAACACCTTTCCTACCCAAGTACCCCAGTCCTGATTCGCCTAGGCACCATCACCGCCATTCGTGCAGGTCTGCTCCTCCCAGCGCCCTACGACACCACCACAAGGGCACTGTGTTGCTGCGGAAAGTTGTCATCATGGAGTTCCAGTCCTCAATTTGTGCAGCGTCACCCCAGAGGCCTCCCACTGGTTCTCACACTTGCCGCCACCGGGCTTTGCACACCTGAAGCTTGGTGATGTTAGCGTGCTTTATTTTTCAGTTGTGATGATGTTCTACTCTTGATATTTATCTAACAAATTTAGCAACTAGCATTAGTCCTAGCCTTTCATTCTTTCATATATGGCACACCAAGGATTATTTGTTATTGATTTAGTGGATTTTAAGTTCTAGAATTTGGTTCTTCCATCGTTGAAACTCAAACTGTACTTATGTTCACTAAGACGCTATTAGATATGTTTTCTTCTGAAGAAATATGTATGTTGAGTTATTTTACAGGAACTTATAATGTATTGCTATCGCAAAAAAGAAGTTATTCCTTATATATATGGTTGTTTATGCACATTTCATATGGTGCTTCTATGCTCATTTGTTTTGCGTGCTCAGGTTAAACAATGTGCAGTCTGAAAATTAAGAAAGCTTCTTTTATGGTAACATACAGGAAAGTTCTTATATATGCAGTTATCTGTGCACAGATGATATTGTGTTTCTAGCCTCATTTGTTCTGTGTTGTCAGGTTAAGCAATTCAGTTTAAAAATTAACAAAGCAGCGATCACCTTCCTATAGTCAATAATGCTTATTAGGAGTCCTGACATTCCAATAGTCTAGAAATGGTTCTGTAAGATACATAATGTTCACTTTTGTTGGTATTTTTACAATTAGCTTGCTTTTATCTCACTGCAATTCATTGCTCGTGGCTTATACTGGCTTTTCTGTTTTGAATGTTCTCTTTCTTTAGGAATCGGGCTACTGATTGGCGCTAACTGTTGTGGTAAGTCATATTATATCTTGTGTCAATAGTCTATATTATTATTTTTGCATCATTTGCACTTATAAAAGCTTTTTTTTCCTGTTGCATAGACAAACAGAATGATTTTTTTTGCGCAACTGGAAGCACCTAGAGGAAATTTCTTATTGTGTTTCTGTTTCTCGATTAAAAAAGTCACAACCTAGAGACAACTTTTACACTTCATGTATGCATAACTGCTGAAAGTTGTTTTGTGTCATATATAGGCGTTTTCTTAACTTAGATCACACATTCCAAGAATTATCCACCTGATTCATGATTTTTTTATCATTTTTTATTTCAGGTACACATAAAGCCACATAATGCGTCGAGTTATGATGTTTATATAGCATGGATGCCTATGAACTTTGCTTAAAAAGGTAAATCCTTTGTGTTGCCCATGCATTCCTCTCGAGCTAACAAGGACTGGATTTTGCGTTGAAGGTGAGCATATGAGCATCCTTAGTAGTAATATAAATTCAGTAGATGGTTTAGCATTTCACTATTTCACGGTTCTCTATCTTAAAAGGAGTTGTATACGCGTGGCCCTTCGTGCTACATAATTACTTATGCTGATCGAGGCATATAGATGTTTTATTAAGTAGTCGAAGTCAAATTGGGTTCCAAGGAAATCAGTTGGTGTTACTGAATAGGAGCACATATATTAGATGATGACAGTTAAGTTGAGTACCAAGGAAATTGGTTCGCGTTATTAAATATCAACACATATCTGTACAGATTCTAAGCTCCGAGGAATTCCATGCACCTGGTGCGTCGTAGGTTTGTGAGGCGCTCGTGGGCCTGGGCGATTTGCCACCCCCACGTTTCATTGCTTGATTTGGGAACTCCGTCTTGGAGATCCAATTTTAGATACTGCCAAAATATAAAATCATCTGGAGAGCGTACCACTACAGCGACAGTGACCAAATTATCCCTCTCGGTACCGCTTCCAGCAGCGACTACCTTTTGTTCAATGCCTGAGAGCCTCCGCCCTTTGATATTGTGAAAAATATGAGATTATGGTTTATTTTGCAAAGCAACCAGGTTAGCTGTTTTTTATATTTTTGGGTGGATAAAATTAATTTAACATGATAGTTTGTACTCCCTCCGTCTCAGAATAAGTGTCTCAACTTTAGAACAACTTTTTATTTAAGTTAAGACACTTATTTTGGGACGGCGAGAGTATTTCATAGAAGTTGTATTATCCAATAATAGTAGCAGTGAACATGAGCCTTGGCTATACATATTTGTTTGATTACCTGACATGAACGAAACAAAGCTTCTGATGTTAATTAGTACCTTAAAAATCGGAGGATGGTCTATTCCCGTTGCTGCTTGCCTATTAATTTACTCCTTCCTTCACATATTTTATCTTCATGCTTTGGACTTAACATGACCAATGAATATTTTGTTTAATTTAGGGAAAACAACAGAAGATGACTTACCTGATGAAACAACTAGAGAAAAGGATATATATGATACCCCTATGATGATTCTGTAAGCCATTCACTTGTCCCAAGCAGGATAAGATATGTTTAAGTAAGAACTAAACATGGTAGTTACGTGATAGAGTGGTTGTCCATGAGTTGTATACAATTTTTTTCTTTAAAAGAAATTATCTGAACAAGTTGTTGTAGTTGTTCTCACCATTTCTTTATCCGTTCAGATCCTATTTTACCTAGAATTTATTTGAAATTACGGGTCACTTTATTGCTTGGTGTAGCAGCAACACGTGTAAGATTATATTATCAATAAAACTAAATATGTAAGGTTAATACATTTGACATCTGCTCACAAGTTTCAACATGTCATCTTCATCCTTCTGCATCCGATTTTGATCTGGTTTGAAGTTGGTTCGTTCTATTCTTTGGTATTGATGCACACTCATATGATGGAAAGAATTGAAACTAGCACTCACTATGTGAGGTTTAGTATTGGGGAAACTTATATATTCACTACATCTCTGACTGTTCATAGTAGGGTGGTTAGAACCTGCATAAATAGTAGTCATAGATGTGTTGTAATCTCTGCTAAATGCACTATGAAAATTCACTATTGTTAATTTTTACCTGTTAGCATGAATCTGCACAAACAGAAATCCGTCAGTCCTATAAGATTGTTGTCTTAAGTAGCCTCTTTGCCCACTCAAGAAAATATAGCCCTTTGAAATATGATAGCGCGAAAATCAATATTATACACCACAGGAATCCTACAATGTTCATGAATTATCTCACTATGGGTCTTGAAATTTTACTCAGGTTATCGCCTTAAAGAATCAGGTAGATTTATGGTGCTACCTCCTTTGCACCCGCACTCTACTTTGGCTGATAAACCAACCATTTATTTCAAAAACCATGCAAATGGTGATAGAACTGGGTCAGAAGTAAAGTATGTTCCTCTGGTAATTCACGAACCATAGATGTTTATTTTTTATGTCTTGAGTGATTTTCATATACTTAATTTAGAGGACTGCAATTGATTCCTTTCCAACCAGCAATGACAATGGCTCTTCTCCTTAAAGCTATTTTTTATGGAGCTTAGTAGCACCTCTCTTCCTTAATTTACTTGGACTCCGTGTGCTTGTTTTCTCTCTAAGAATGTGCTTAGCAACATACACATTTCGCCATTTGTTGTCATTAGGTTGCCTCAACCTAGATTTTTTGATATGGAGTATAGTAAATGTACTAAGTTTGACCATGTGTGAATTTTCTGCACTTTGTATGAATTATGGTTTGTTGTTGTTTAGATATTGTGCAGGTTTCATGTAAAGCAAAAGAAGTACTGAGCATGAAATTTAACATATTAGACATTTATTAGTTTACCATTTTGCTGAAAAAGAGCCAAGGATTTGCCACCTGTAAATTCAAAGCAAAAGAGGTTGACCCCAGTTAGAAATGAAGTGATCAACGAATCTGAGAATAGGTAGAAGCTCTGCAGTAGCTAACGCTCCTAAGTATACCTTTTTATCAGTGATGGTAATATAGGGAGCGCAACCACATGCAGTTGTGTAATCATAACCCAAATCACCTCAATCAGAAAGGGGAGGCCAAACTATGATATGGTTTAGTACCAGTTAATGGAGCAACAAAAGGTAATGCCTATCTTAGTGATTCTAAGCTCATTTTCCTCCAATAAGTGTTCCTTGCAAAATGATTTTTTGCATCTAATGTAATTTAATTCATGAGGTTATTTTCATCAAATATATTTTGTACTGGGTTGATGGAGTTGGCCTGTGTTTGCATTTGATTGCTATCCTTTAATAATGCTTTCTTAAGAGGCTTTTTATGACACCCGTATATAGTATCTTTGGCGTTTCGAAAGATAGTTGTATTTGGTTATCTGTATTATAATTATTCTTGAGTGAATTAAATCAGAAGCTAATGTTATCAAAAGGCAATTTCCTTTCCTATGATCGTAACCATAATTATGCCCGTGAGGATTTAAAATAAGCATTTTAGATCCAGTTTGTGGAAAATGGTGTTCTTTTTCCAAGCCTTGATGCAATTGTCAAATTAATAGATGGAATGCGTAACCTCTTATAAATTAATTATTTCTATTGCTTAGGGTAAGACTGTTACAGTTCTTGTTTGATCATGATAAGTTTCCTGGGTGCAGACTGGGAGATCTCCGCAAATAGAAAATAGAATATCCTTTTATATGAAATAGGGTACGAATGTTCATTTTATCTTTGCTTTTTGAGGTAGAGGTTTGTTCGCTAAATCATACTAAGTCAAAGATATTTATTTTGGGATGGAGGGAGTACCAGAAGATAAGATCATGCTCTCTTTGTAAAGTAATGAAGATAGTAGCAGGAAATGTTTGTTTTCCTTTTTCTTTTTCCAGTTAGAGGTATTCGCTGATACTACAAATAAATCTTTGTTTATTTGTGCAGTATGTTATTTCAGAGGATAGCTGGACAAGGTCTGCCTTATAGGTACTTGTGCAGAGATGTGTTAATTTAAACAATGTACAAGCATATTGTGTGATGCAACAATTTGCAAACCTAGACTAACCCTTCTTTGGCCTACTTATCGAGTCTGTTTTTGAATGATCATGTTCACTAATGTCCCTACTTTTCTAATGTAAGTTTGTCACTAGGCCCTTAGCTACACCTTCCTTTTGCAAGGTATGTCGTGCGGCCGTGTTTGCGTGATTGTGTTGCTACATGAATAAGTTTTGGAGAATTGAGGCTGCAGTCATGTTACCTGCAATAATAAAGGCCAAATGAAGCTATAAGTGGGTGCGCTTTGTCGAATGGGCTATGCCACAATATTTGATATATTTCTCTGAGGGTTTCTGTTGTTTCTTTCAGCAGTGTGCTCTCTGGCCTCCTTTCCCTTTGCATGCTTTACATTTGTTTCTTTGAATATCATGTGTCTCTATGCCACTAAGATAACTAGCAATACAACGTTTGAATATAGTACACTTCTTTGTCTGGCTGTGTACATCATTGTCTGTATTGTTTGACGCATCCACTGTCTGCATGATTGGAGCAAATCAATAACAGCCAAGAAAAACACCTCCAACAATAGCACAGCTGAAATGAGTAGCCCGCTAACAAAAATATAAGACTAATAATACAACAAGCAAAATACGGCGCAGCAAAGCGCGCTTTATCCTCTAGTGTACACTAAACCGGCGAGGCAGACAACCAGTCGGCTACCAAAGTAATTAAGCAGGTTTGTCCCTTCCTCTCCTCACGCACTAGGTGCATGCACACAAGGAAGAGGCGAGGCAGACGACTATCGAGCCGCCGAGGTAAACAAGCGGCTACCTATTTATTCTCCTATGCCATGACTTTGTGTCCTGGACGACCATTTGGCTGCTCTCATGGCCGCTCGTGGATTCTGCTCAGCGGGTATGTTGATCGCCACCGTGAGGTTCCCTTGGTTCACCATGCACGCGAACACACCCATGTCATCCTTTTTGGAAGACCTAATTAGCGAAATCACTATCTTCCTGGCGAACCACCGGAGGACCACAAACGGTGATGGACGCTGGACGTAGGGTGAGGTCCACCACCATACTGCCGAGATCGAGCTTTGTAACCACTGAGGTACTAACCATGGGATTTCTTTTCCATCTTTGACTCCTACATATTTTATTCATTTTAGGATATTATTTGCATTCTAGGATTCACATTATTAATTTGGTCAATTTAACCTTTTGCCATCTAACGGATCCTGTTTTTCAACGTCTTTGAATTTGCATCAATAGATCATTATGTGGCTGCAGTTTAGGGCAAGAGATTCCAACCGGCAAGCATAAAGCTCAACATTGGAGGAATAGTATTTTTAACCGTGTTGTATTTTTCTCCTCTCCTATTTTATTCGACTACTTGCTTGCTAAATTGGAGGCAATTGCTCCTCTTCATGATTTAGAACAATCCAGTTTATCTCTCAAATATGTGTCTTTTGCTCTTGGTATTTCAACATGTTTTGAGATATCGATCATTGTTCCTAACAAGAGGTAGATGGCGACCCTTTACCAAAGAACCAAAGAAAATAATAAGATCTCACCTTTTTATTCCATGTAGATTAAATTTACGTCTCCTTTTGAGGACAAAATGTTATGTTTTGGTTAGTGCCATTCCAAGTTAATCGTTGGACGATATATAGTTACAAATTTGAAAATGCCTTTTGTTCTCTTAGAGAGAACAAAAATATCCACATTGATGATAGATTTACCATTTCCAGGAGTGCGTGTTTAGCAACTTATTCTATTTATCCTGTGTAAACAAAAAATAATGCTTGCTATTTACTGAAAATTTGTCTAATAATTCTCTAATCTACTCATTGTATTTGTTTAAGATATTGTTGTATTTGATCTTGAAAACCTGCTCAAATTAATACACGGAGTTCACTTAGGGCTGGACCAAAAGCTCGTAGCTCGCGAGCTTAATAAAGGCTCGATAGTTTGGCTCGTTAAGCTCATAGCTCGGTTCTTAATGAACAAAGTCAATCATTGATTTCAGCTCGTTAAGCTTAACGAGCTTAACAAGCGGGCTAACGAGTTTCACGAGTAGCTCGTTAAGCTCGTTAGTAACAACACACCAGATATTTTCATCGTACATGACAATTTTTTGTAGCACTTCAGCCCATCTATTCAATCTAACCGACATGTGAGGCAGCAAACTACTACATTTCTTTTAGTAGTCACCATATTTCATCTTCAAAACCACCTACACATTCATCCTGTATATCGTAACACATTATAATTTGTTAACAAGCGCTCGTGAGCGCTCACGAGCTTAACAAGCTTCAAATGAGCTGCTCGTATATCTTGAAAAATTATTTTTAGCTCTTATTCTCCATCACTCAATGTCTACTCTTACTATTATTTTTGCAATTCTATAAAGATACAACTACATGTACCCGCAGCAACGCGCGGGGTATCATCTAGTTTCTAACATGTGTGTGTGGAGACCTCCTATAAAGGAGAGAATTCCTTATTTGGCCCTTTCTTAAAATTTACTTCCTTTTTTGACCCTAAAAAATATTTTCTTTCCTTTCTAACACACAAATTTTATTTTGTTCCCTTCATGACACTTCTGTCAGTTTTTGACCACTAACACCGTGAAGTGCAACATGAAAAGTCGTTTTTACCCCGGCTTTAGCTCACTGGCAAAAAAAATCGACACCGCACCTTCTCCCCCAGTCCATCCAAACGCTAACTCTAAGACGGTAGTTGTACGAAAGTTCAAAAAAAGACGGTAGTTGTATGACCGTACGAGGCAAATAGCGGCGACCTCGGTCGTCGGTGGTGAGGGGGGTCGCCGGATCCACGCGTGTGGATCGCTTCTACTCTCTCGTAGTTTAGGTTTTTAGGTTGTTCATCGTCTTTGCTTCGGCGACGACGATGACAATGCTGAATAAAGATTCTTCAGATCCTTCACTGACGAGGCCATCGGTCCTATGGTTGGGGATGGATTTGAAAACCAGTCTGTTCAAGCAAGGATGGCGTGGTGGCGGCGGCATCCTCGTGGTGGACCTGTGTCCTCGGGCTCCGCCGTTGCGACGGCGTTTGCTCCAGCGTCGGCGCGGAGCTTGGGAGGTAGTCCAGGAGCGGATGCAGATTGTGGTCTGCATCGACGACATCTGAAAGACGGAGCATGTGCTGGGCTCGTGGTTCGTGGATGGCAGATATGGTTTTCTCCTTTGGCGTTTTAGTCGTGGTAGGGTGCCAGATCTGGAGTTCGATGGCGTGCCCGGGGTGTTGCCCCAGCCTGATTCGTTCAACGGTAAGGGCTTCACTTTTGGTGAGCCACCTTGAAGGTCCGCAAAGCTGCATATCAGCGATGGAGCCGCGTCGAGCTTAGGTGAGGAGGTGATTCATCATTCTTTTCTTCAGTGGCTCCTGGGGTGGTGCCGGAGGCAGGTGACGGACGTTGGTGTCAAGCTCAGAGATGTTTTACTATCTTTTCAGTTTTGTCATGTTGGTCTTTACGTGACTTGTACTTTATTCTTTATGATATGAATGAGACACGTATTACCATGCAAAAAAATAGCGGCGGCGGCCATCTATGGATGACTCCTTTTCAATCCGATGTATAGTCCATATTCCATAATTCCGTATGTACAAAGCTATAGCTAGCTAGCACATGCAGCTTGATTAATGTACGTACAAAGCTCTAGCTAGTACAAGCAGCTTGATCGATTGTTGTACCAGAAGCTTCCAGGTTGTAAGAGCAACTCTAGTAGACCTCGTAAAATCTTGACACGTAAAACACGTTTGCAGTTTCACAAAGATTTCGTTTACGGGTCGAAAACTAGCGCGACCGAACAAAAACCGTATCTGAAACTGTATAATTTGAAAAAACAGTTTCGCGGGAGAAATTGCACCTCGTGGACGCGAGTAGTTCATCACGTACTACATAGATTTTACATGATCAAACACTACAAACACTAGTTCATATTACATACTACATTAATACTAGTACTAGAGGGGTGGGGATCTCACGGCGGCGAGGTCGCTGCCATGGACGACGCCGTGGAGGAGCTCAATCCTCCTCGCCGGAGCTGCAGAGGTCGATGTACTTCGCCCTCTGCTCCTCGCGGATGTGGCGCCACTCCTCATGCCTTCTCCTTGGCGGCGAGGTTGGCGGCGACCGCCTGCCGCCACTGGAGGTCTTCGAGCGCCTCGGCGTGGCGCCGGCGCTCCGCCTCCTCGTGCACGCTCCGCTCGGCAATGGCGGCCGCAACCGCGTCGACGTTAGAGACGAAGTCTTCCGGCCCAACGACTCCGCGACAGCCGAGCGGAGCGGGCTCCTCGGGCTCCTCCTTGACGGGGACGAACTCGAAGTCGTCCGGCTCCTCCGACCACTCCCTCTTCACGGGGAGAAGCCCCGCGCCGAAAGAGGAGGAGCTCCCGGCGTAGGAAGATCTTGCCGCGGAGGAGAAGGACGCGGCAGAGGAAGCTCGCCGGCGGTCGTACTCCTCCGTCTCGCGGACGCGGAAGCTCGTCGGCGGCGACAGGCCGCGGTTGGTCCACTTCCGGGCCCCGCGCTTCCTCGCGCCGTCCGACCGGACACGCCGCTCGCGCTTGGGGTCGCTTCCGCCGCCGGATCTGCTCCTGGAGCCGCGTCCGGAGTTCCACATGCGGCCTCACATGGCGGCTGGAGGCGGGAGGTGGTCGTCGGTGGCGAGAAATGTGGAGAAAGGGGCGGGGAATTGCGTGGCTCGGCGGCGGCTGGGGATAGGGTTTCGACCCGCAAACGCGCTGCGGAACCGTAGATAATGGTCGGGGCGTGCGGTCTGCGGGCCGCGGCAAAAATTTGTACGGGCCGCGCGAGTATGCGGGCTCTGTTCTGGCCGAAAAATTGGGCCGAGCCCGCATACTCGCGGGAATTTTGCGGTTCCGCGTGTTTTGCGGGGTCTGCTAGAGTTGCTCTAAGCTTGTTGCTGCCTCAGACTGCTTAGCTTGCTACTGTAGTTCATTTGATGGATTCGCCCTCTACTTGTTGCATCTGCTGGCATTAGAAAGATTTGCATGGTGGTTTAGCACGACGCGAACTCGTGGGATGGCACCAGTCTTCAAGGTCGTGCCGCCTGGGTAGGAAAACTACCAGCCATCACATTCTTTTTTTTTTCAAGGAATGCCATTCGGCTCACTTCATTTTATCACAGGACTGTCATCATTTACAAAGTCTGGAAGTAAAATAATAGGGGGTTCACCGTCCCAGTACATTACTACTTTTGATTCAAGTGGTAAAACGAATGCGCATGAGATGTCTGGTGTGCTTTGTTACTCTTTCCGTTTCAAATTACTCTCGCAGAAATGGATGTATCTAGAACTAAAAATACATCTAGATACATCCATACCTGCGATAAGTAATTCGGAACGGAGGAAGTACGTGGTACAGAAATCGTAGATTTGGTTTCATTGGTCATGTAGTCAAATGACAAAACATATCACATCACAGCTGCTTTTGACTTGTAAATAATTTTGGTCATATAATACACCAGGGGTAAAATGGTCTTTTTATATTAGACTTAACACTGTTATGTGTCAAAATTGACGGAAGTGTTATATGAGGAACAAAATAAAAATTATGTGTCGAAAAAGGAAGAAACTATTTTTAGGGCCAAAGAGGGAAGTAAATTTTAAGAAAGGACCAAATAAGAAATTCTCTCCCTATAAAGACCGTAGTCCACTTCTGCCCCCACATAAGCGTAACAGCGCTCACGCGCTACTCTGCTCAATCATTAACCGGTTGACCACTAACAAAGTTGACCAAATGTTTTTGATAAACATAAATCTGGAATAAAGTTTATTTTTTCTGAAAAAATCACTAATATTACAACAGTTCAAAATTTTGAAAAATTTAACAAATTTAAAATGTTCATCGAATTGAAATTTTTTTGAGAATTTAAGGAAAGTTCACAAAAAAATGGAAAGCAAAGTTCACAAATTTGAGACAGTTCACAAACTTAAGAAAAAGTTCAAGAATTTGAAAAATGTTGCCGAATTTGAAAAAGTTTCGCATTTGATAATATGAACAATAAAAATGAAATGAAAAACGAAAAATCTAAATAAAACAGAAAAACCCGATCCAGAAAAACTAGAAACGAACAATGAAAAAACAACAACTAGAAGCCTCCATAAACTAGGACGAGCTTGCTACGTGCTTAGAAGGGCCAGCCCATTCTGATAGAAGGGTGTGTGTGTGTGTGTCTGTATATCTGATGGGAGGGGCCAACCAACACTAATTTTGGGCTTGTTTTACTTTGTATATTGGCCATTTAGTAATAGAAAGATTTGTCTCAAAAAAATAGTAATAGAAAGATTCCATGGCCTGGGGCAGCGGCCCAGGTTAGTTAAGTTAATTCTCACAAAAAAGAAGGTTGGTTAAGTTAAAAGCTCCATCAATGTGATTAAATTTTTAGTACCGCGGCGTCTATTTCTTGCATTAAGCGAGACAAGAGGGGAGCACCTATACGACGCTTTCTGCGTCAAACAGCCACTGTTTCCCATAGAGCATCCTACTGGCGGGCTTGGTGGGCCGATTTTTCTCCGTTCCTGTTTCTATTTTCAGTTTTCTTCGTTCTTTTTTCTGGTTCGACTAGTAGCTGTTTTTGTTTCCGTTTCCTGTTCGACTGCTAGCTACTCCTATTTCTTGTTCGATGTACAAAACCTAGCAGCCTATTTCTTCTAGTGCTTACGCCTCAAACAAAAAAAATATCTTCCAATGCTTTGACTCTCAGTAGCAAAAGAGTTCTTTTTTTTCTTTTAAAAGATACAACTAGAAGACAGGTGTAGCGACCCGACCTCAGACGGTCAAGTTTCTGTGCTTCAGTGTCATCCCTGGATCGGTAATGCTAACACATACAGTACTAGAAGGATTTATAACAGAGTAGCAAACACACACTTAATACATCGAATGTCTCAAAAGAGAACTCATTACAATAAATATGGTTTAAGGCCATCTAAATAAGATAACAACAGAAGGTTTGGAAGATAAAATGGGTCCATCAACTCCAACGGCATAGTGGAGTGCACGACAACGGCCTAGCGAACCTTACTCTTCGTCTGAAAAGTCTGCAACATGATACGTTGCAGCCCGAAAACGGGTCAGCACATGAAATATGCTGGCAATATAACACAGTAGAGCAATGAACAGATAAATGCTATCACTACATGCATATATGGCTGGTGGAGGCTGTAATGGTTAATATGTTTTGCGAAAAGCTAATTTTTCCCTACATCAAAGGAATAATTTTTTTTAACTATCATGGTGGTTGAACAACACTGAGAATGGTACCCCCCATCTCAATCCCAATTAAGGAAAATAATCATCAACCCAACAATTTAATTTTAGAGATACAATAGGATAGTCCAAGTACTAGATACTCAAGATGTCCATAACCGGGGACACGGCTAATCATGATTAGTTTGTACACTCTGCAGAGGTTTGCGCACTTTTCCCCACAAGACTCGATCTCCTCCGTTGGATTTCTCGCACTACATGGTGTTTGAGAAACGGATGATCGAGACACAGTCTTTCAGATACATTAACTCTTTACTCCCGGTGGACCGGTACACGTACTTTCCCCTACATCTGCTAGTCCACCTCTTCAAAAGGTCATGTAACATACTCAACTATGCCAGAGCCCATAATGGCTTGTGGCTGTACACGGAAGTTTCTAGCATGAAATATCTCACGATCCCTTTGAGCCTGGGTGGCGGACCGTAGGAGGATAACACGGTATATCCCTGGGATCTCCTAGGACAACACTGAATTCCCCAGGTGCCCAAAACAAGCAATCCACCCAGATGTGTATTAAAGTTGCCACCTTAAGTTGAACCATTAAATAACAATCTCACATATGTCATGGATTCACTCACCGAAACCACGTCTACGAGCATAGCATAGCAATAATAGCATAACATAGAAGTAACTCCCAAGGTTTGATAATAAACAGGGCAATAGGTTCTACCTCATCATATACTTCCCAATACCCACATGTTATCAATCCTACTCATGCAATGTTTGAGGGGTGAAACTAATGCATAAAAAAATTGGATAACAAAGGGATATGATCAAAGTGTTACTTGCCTTGCTGACGATCTGCAAAACCTAGAGACTCGTAGTAGCACGCTTCGCACTCCGGGAATTCTATCGCAAACAAAAAAAACATACATAAGCAATCAAGCAGAGACGCACGGGTAAATCTCAAAATAAGAAGATCTAACCAGAAAGTTCAACTGAAGAACTCTGGTTTGCAAAAAGAATCAAATCAAACGGAGCAACGAAACTCAAACTGCGAAAGAAATAAGATCCGATTACTAATCTGGAAGAAAATCAAATTTTTACAGTACCAAAATCTTGTTCAAGTTGGTTAAATAGAAAGAGGGCTTCGAGACGAAGATCTAGGCGCTTGAATCGCCTGATTCCGATAAACGAGCGAAAAGATAAACTAAAACAAAAATCGGGTCAGAAATCGCGATCGAAAATAATCGCGAAAAACCCTGGAAAAAGAAAAACTGACGAACAGGCTAACGAACGAACGTTCGCTGTGTGTAACTGACGGGTGAACGGCGTTCGTTAAATCGAACGTACGGACGAACGTCCGCAATTTAACCGAACCGAGAAAAACCGAACCGATCTATTTTTGAAGAAAACAGATCTAGGGTTTCAAAAAAACGAACTAACCGAAAAAAACGACGGTCAACTCGCGAAAACCGGCGGCGGCGGAATCCGGCGGGGCGGGGCGGCGTCTCCGGGCGGCGGCGCGACGGCAGCGGGCGGCGACGGCGAGTGGAGGCGGCGGCTCACGGATCGAGGTGGCGGCGCGGGCTGGCGGCTAGGGTTCGGGAGGCGTGGCGCGGCGGCTGGTGGGCTGCGGGGTCTCGGGACCCCGGCTTATAAAGAGGTCGGCCGGGTTGGTGTCTAGGTCGGACACGGCCCGATAAGGCGGTTGCACCTTTTTTTTTAATATTCCGACGTGCAGAAAAATAAAGAAAAGAATACTAAACGGACTCCAAAATTTTTGAAATAAATTTTCCCCGTCCTATAAAAATCTACCGGACAAGGTGGACATTTATTTAGGACTCTAATGCAATTTTGAAAAACGCATATTTTTCCTAATTCAAAAAAATAGCAATAAAATCCAAATAAAAAATGTTCATTTGTTTTTAATATTTTTCCTCCAATATTTCATTATTTTAGGGAAGTCATATTATCCCCTCTCATATGTATTGATATGAAATATTTTCGGAGAGAAAAATAATTAAAACAAATGACCCTTGTTTCAATATTTGATAAAATTCAAATATGAAAATGATGAAATCCCCAACTCTCTCCGTGGGTCCTTGAGTTGCTTAGAATTTCTAGGGCCGCAAAGCAAATATGCAAATGACATATGATATGCATGAATGAATGATCTATGTACAATATTTCAAATTGAAAATTTGGGATGTTACAACAGGAACCGAAATAGAAAATAGGAACAGAAACATAAATCTTGTAGTTGCTACTTTTTCATTGCTACTAGAAACACGGGCCTAGTTCTTGGATTAAAAAAGTTCAAGTCAGTTCAAAATTGTTCATCAATTCAAAGTTGTTATTTGAATTGAAGAGAGATGTTCTTGGATTTTAAAAGTTCATTTCATTAAAAGATTTTTCTTGAATTCAAAAGATGTTCGAGGCAGTCAGAAACTATTCTTGGATTGAAAAGTTGTTCATGGATTAAAAAAATGTTCGAGTCATTCAGGAAGTTGTTCTTGGATTGAGAAAAATGTTCAAGGTACTCAAAAATTGTTCATGAAATAAAAATTTCCTCCTTGACATTGGAAAATATTCTTGTAGTCAAATAAGTTCAACACATTCAAAAATTATTCTTGGATTCAAGAAATGTTCAAGACATTGAAAATATGTTCTTGGAACTGAAAATATATTGAAAAAAAGTTCCATATATTCAAAAAACATTATTAGAATAAAAAATGTTCCAGGCTTTCAAAAACTTGTTCATCAAATCAAAAAATGTTCTTTGAAATTTAAATTTGTTCTGTTTTGAACATATTTAAAATTTGTTATTGGACTAAAAAAATGGCCATGACATTCAAAAACTGTTATTGGATTAAAAATGTTCAAGGCATTGAAAAATTGATCAAGCCATTAAAAATATTTTCCTAGAATTACAAAACCGTTCATGGATTCAAAAAATGTACCAAGTATTTGAAAAATTGTTCTTAGGTTGGAAAAATGTTGAAGGCATTCAAAATTATTCTTGAAATTTAAAAGTTGTTCTTGGAATAAATAGTTGTTGTTCATTACTATCAAAAAATGTTCGTAGATTCAAAAAATATTTAACACAGTCAAAAAATGTTCTTGGAATAAAAAAATTCATGGATTCAAAAAAAATTCTCATGGCATTGAATTTTTTCTCGGATTTCAAGAATTGGTCTTGTATTAAAAAAAGTTTGAAGCACAAAAAAAATCATGGATTCAAAAAGTGTCTTGGGAATCAAGAGCTGCTCATGAATTCAGGAAATGTTCAATTCACAGAAAAATTGTTCTCGGAACAAAAAAATATACATTGGTTTAAAATATTGTTGTCTGATTCAAATAGTGTCAAGGCTTTCAAAAGTTGTTCATGAATTGAAACAATGTCCTTGGAATTAAAAAAATCATTGCATTCAAATAATGTGCAAGCCCAACAAAAAATGTCTATGAAAGTAAAAAATGTTTGTCGACTGAATTAATGTTCAAATGTCCATGGAATTCAAAATTCTCTTGTATTCCCAATAATGTTCATCAATTCAAAAATTGTTCCTATATTCAGAACATGTTTAAGGCATTCAACTAGTCCTCATGGAATTAAAAATAATGTTCTTGGAATTCAAAATATGTTCACATATTTTATCTCGTATATGTTGTGTTAGTGTTTAGGTTCTCCAATATTGCTATTCTAGAAAGAATTGAACATGGCTATGGTTGTACGGCATGATAATACATATGGCTAGGCATGTATAGATGCACTAGCTAGGAAGAAATGAATAGGGGATTGTTCGCTAATCTAGTTATGTCACACATAATTCAGATAGTGCTAAATATATTAAAGGAAGCAGCGAAGGAACATAAGCAACAATCTATCCCCGCTCAACCAATAATGTAACCCAAAGGCAGAAGAAAATGAGAACTCCACGAATGTTTGTTCAGAAGAATTGCAAATTTCCCCAAAACTAAATT
The DNA here is from genome assembly GCF_018294505.1 of Triticum aestivum. NCBI lineage: Eukaryota > Viridiplantae > Streptophyta > Magnoliopsida > Poales > Poaceae > Triticum > Triticum aestivum. Next base: position 43,769,304 of record NC_057796.1, read on the forward strand.
TGTTCATTATCCCATACGTGTTTCTCTTTTGTGATGCGATATTGAACTGTGGCGAGTCAAGCAAAAGCAAAGAAAACAATATCTCACAATTGTACAATAGTTTTTAGATGCGAAAATATATGTCACTCATAGGAAGTACACAGTAAATGTGCATTAGAGGGAAGCCACGACAGGAAAAATAGTAACAGAAACTCTAGCATCTATTGGCAACTCTCCTTTTCTTTCTGAAGACATAACACTGTTTCTTACTCTTCTTGGTGGAAACATCCAAGGCCTCCAAAGTCAACCTTGTGCGGATCGAACTTCGTCATTTGTAAGCGACAAGCAGGCAGAGGTGAGGAATGGTATCTTGATAGAGAGATGAAAATGAGAAATACTTGAATAAGTACAAAGATAAGATGTGTCAAAAACCTAACATAATGCATACCGAGAATTTGCAAAGAAGTAGCAGTTATGGTAAAAATGAAATCAGATAACTACAGGATGAAATCCCTTCATGGATGAAATAAAGCTGTTTGAATAGAATGAAAAAACAACATTAAGTATGTATACAAGGCTTTAGTAAAAAAAATGCAGAATATTCAAAGAACTCTCTCAAGCAAGATCTACATTTGAATTCAAAGAAAGTTGTATACAACAGGGACATACTCTAGAGGATGGGATCAAGTAAAGTTAAACGTGTACGCACTAGAAATAATGTATACACTAGATACATAAAGAACATAAGTGGCAGATTTTTTCAAAGAACAAACTATAGAGAAACAAATCAACTCTAGGTAAGTTGTATCCAGAAGACATAAAACAATTAGCAATAAGCGCGCACCAACCCAGATAAGATCATTTAAAATTGGTTTCAACTTTTCTCGAATAGGTTGGTGTGAAAATTTGCATTTTCTTGGTTCAAGTGGGAAGAAATACAGGTGCACAAATTCATTGGGGCTATCTAGAGATCTCACCAAAATTTACAGGCCACTATGATAATATGTCATTTATTTGTAAATTTGCAAAGACGAACTAGCATTCTTTATATGCCAATCATTCAAAAAAAATCGATGGTATGGTTTATGCCAATTTGTACTAGACTGTTAAGATCTACTGATTTAAGGGGAGCAAAACATTTATAAGGGTGATTCAACTCAGAAGTTTCATTGGGTAGAAATACGGGTGCGCAAATCCATAGTATGTACTGTTGAAAACGAGACAAGTAGCTTCAGCCACGTACTAGCTACCACTATGCCACAATTCAACAAGAACACAAATGCTTAATTTGCCACTAACACTATTATAGATCATATTGTTTTTCCCCATAAGAAAAATAGAATTGATAAAATACCGAACAATACACCATATGATTGAGTTCCATCCCTAAAATATGAGCTAAAGATAAAGCGAGAGTGTTGCAACATTTTACCTTCACCCTGTAGGATTCAAAATCAATCCTCTTGTCTGCTAGATCTTAACCAGACATGTACACATGAAGAAAAACATCACAAGATGGATGTATTGGCACATGGAGGAACCTAAAAAATGAGGGGAAACATTAAACTAGAGGGGCGCCAACAGATTTGACCAACATATAGAAACTATCACAAATCAGTAGCATTGTACGTCGTGATTAACATGCCAAACGTGAACTGCCAACAGAAAAACGGACAAATCAAACCATGTGTTACTTCCCGTGAGAGAGGGAAAAGGAAACGACGGAGGAGGAGAAAAGAATCACCTCGCCGCCTAAAAGCCTAGTGAAGAGGAGAAAGATCGGCAGGAGAAGAGAAAGATCCATCTGCTGCCTGAGAGAGAAGACGCGGGAGAAGGAGCATGAATAGTGGCGAAGAATCTGGAGGAGAAGAAACAGAACCAGTCGCTGGACAAAAGAAAACTGGAGAAAGGGCCGGCCCAACTACGAACGAGGGGTGTGCGATAGGTCCATACTTTGATGCAGTGTGCGTCAAATAGGAAATTCCACACAAGAGGTTGTTCCCGCTAAGGGTTTTTCCTCTCCCGGCTTCGTATTGGGCCGACCCATTCGGGCACGCATATAGTAAGAAAAAGAGCTGATGAAAAGGGCTACCACTCCGCCCAAGTCATGTTGGTGATAAGTTGGGTGCGTGTCGTACTTGAGGCGATTCAAGCCAGTTTTCTTTGAGTTTTATTTCTTTATTTCGTTTTTGTTTTCATTTTTCTTCTCCAGTTTTTCATTCTTTTCGCACTTTGTTTCTTCATCTTTTTTCATTTCTTTTTTCCTTTTGTTTTTTTCTTTTCTTTGTTCTTTTGGTTATTATTCTACTTTTCTTCATTTTTATATTATACATCTAACATTTTTCCAAAACTTGTACAACATTTTTTAAATACTTGTTCAATATTTTTATATACATATTCAACATTTTTTAAATACTTATTCAATATTTTTATACACATGATCAACATTTTTTAAAATACTTGTTCAACATTTTTTGATACTTGTTCAATTTTTCTAAAATATTTGTTCAATTTTTTTAAATATTTGTTCAACATTTTTATATACATGATCAACATTTTTCCAAATACTTGTTCAACATTTTTTTCAAATACTTGTTCGACATTTTTCAAATGCATGATTAACATTTTCAACATTTTTAGACTATTTCAACGTGTAAATAAAATAAAAATTGAAATCAGAAAAGAAATAAAAATGTGAAGAAAAAAATTGAGGCAGTCTAGTACCCGCGAAGCTGGGCCGGCCCATATGCTCGCGCCCTTCAGCGAGTCGGAAGCCTCGACTCGCTGAACACGAGACATAGCGATGCCCTTTCAGTACCCCTAAAAGAAGATTAAGTTTTCAATGCTTTGTCATAATTTATATTCTCACATACTCCACCTAGCCTTTCCTTTTTACTAAATCAGTTCGTACATATTTTTATGTGCCATTTCTATACTGCTATAGGTTGTAGCTGCTCATCATTAATTTGTTAAATGTTCCTTGAATTGAAACAATGTTCACGAATTTGATAAATATTCATCGAATTGAAACAAAGTTTCGTGAATTTGAAAAAAGTCATGAAAAATTGAGAAAAAAGTTCAAGAATTTGAGAAAGTTCACAAACTTAAGGAAAAGGTCACTGATTTTTAAAAAGTTTCCGAACTTGTGCTCCGTCAATAGAAAAGAAATGAAAGACAAAAGATAACAATAAATTAAAAAACAAAAACAAAAAAAATCAAATAAAACATAGAAAAACGGTCCAAAAACACTAGAAACGAAAAGGGGGAAAACTGACCGTATTGGGTAGTTTCTAAAAGCTTCCAAAAACTAGGACGAGCTTGCTCGCTACGTGCTTAGATTGGCCGGCCCATTCTGATCGAATGGTGTGCGCTAGTTGCAGAAAGCAATAGTAAGCGGCGCCTTAAACATCGAATAGGATCTGGCCTTCCAAAGTCAAGGACAGAAAAGCTATTACCACACGCTGAGGGCCCAGTAAGCCCAATAAATAACAGATCATGTATTTTATTGTGGGAGCAGCGACCCAACACCTGTAGCGCATTATGTACGGGCTAGAAAACATGGTTGTGTTCTTCTAAAAAAACACGATCATGCGTTGCAACGGAAGAAACAAACTACCATGCACCCGTAGTGTGTTGTCACTTTTCCTCTTTGTATCATCGTCGATGGTGGTCAATTGTCCATCTATTTACGACAAACGTGATAAGTCTCACAAGGAATGTCACTACATCCCCTAAAGATTTTAGGTCCAAAATCAAAATGTACATTGATAAAAAAAAAAGAGAAATCCAGATCTGAATAGTGTCAATGTTGCTTTTGTCTCTTGTTTACACTATTCATACTAGATTTCACTTTTTGTTTCTCAATGTGTGTTTTGAGTTTGGACCTGAAATTTCTAGGGCTTGTAGTCATATTCAGTGTGAACATTCACAATTTTCTAGGATTTTTTTGAAACATTAAATAAATGTTTTTTTGACATTGGAGCACTGGATACTTTCCCTTGTGACTACGTAGTAAAATTGCCAAAGTCAAGTCAATAAAATTCTAAACACCTAGTTATAGTGAACAAGTAAAAAGACAAAAAGATTCAAACACGAAGATCCAAATGAGAGAAATCCAAGAATGCTTCTCGCCGAAAAAACATAAAACCACATCATGCAACCATTCGATTGTTGAGGGCATGGATTTTTTGCAAGAATTTGTCCTTCCCCTTTAAAATATTTCACTAACCATTCGAACGCCTAATGTGTAATACTTTCACTGGTGACTGCAATAGATGAGAAACTTTGGATGGATAGGAACTATAGAAACCCAAACAACATGTGAATACAGTATCCTTGGTGGGCCTACAAAAAACTATCACACATCTTACTTATCTCGTGTACCTTTTGTGTTTGCCTCCGATTCGCTAGAGATTAGTGATCTATCTCACACAATGGTTGGAAAAACCACCCCATAAGTTTTTTATACAAGCTAGAGATTGCATGGTATGTACTACAGTTGGGAATTTAAATTTGTAGTGAGGACATGATGAACACTCCTTTCTTGATTATTTTTTAGCGTTTGAAGTACATAAGTGAAATATCACATAGTTAATCAACACAACTTGGCCCCCCATAAAAGAACTGTGCCCACTTTATTTTTGAAGGAGTATAGCAACCTTTGCCATCAGTAGAAGATGGAAGATCTGCAACGATGGTATGATCAATACCCTGTGCATCGATAAGCTTGAGTATACCGAAGGATGCAGCCCTGCCGGTTTCGAAAACATAGCCACTTCCCATTGGAGGACTTGGTCGTGATTTCCTATGCTTGACATAGCCACCGAAGCTTATCTCCACGGGTTTATCTATGAGTCCTGTAATCAAGGATTTAGGGAAGTAACCCACGAGTTTTGGATGCCCATTGTTAGCTCCCACATGGATCTTCCAATCACCTGAAGATGGTTCCTAGATGTATTGATCGACATGTTAGTACACACTATCTTTGTTCTTATGTATAGGCGATACTTCTACCATCCCACATACATGATATACTAACATCCCAGAAAACTTAATCAAACTTCTCAATCTTTGACTAGTAATTATAAAATGAATATTTTTTAGCAAGGTTGAAGTTATAACATTATATTTTTCATAAAATATAGTTTCACACAATATAGTCTCCTAATTATGCACACATCGAGAGAGAGAGGGAGACATATAACAATGGCAATCATTAGGAACTACACAAAAACAAAGCCATCATTTTTTGGTAAGATAAGGACTAGTGTGTAAGAGTTAGCTTAAATATACATATATGATTTTCCAAACAAAGAATAGCATTCTGCTTGCACCGTATATTATATACGATGATTACTTGTTCTAGTCTAAGCATATTTCAATGGTAGGCCCCTTTCCAATGCTAATGCCACCATGCCATCACAAGCATGCATATCTAGATACCTCTTTCCTCCCAAGAGACCAAATAAAAAATCTAGAATGCTTGATGAGAAAGTATGTACCTTGAATATTCTTAGTGTGATATATGATTTGTTGCCATTGATACGTGAAAGTGGACTGATGACCTGGCCTGGAGCTATCCTCGATGATGTCTTGTGATAGCCAGGGCATTTCATGTTCCAACAACCCTTGCTAGAAGATCCACCACTCTGACATTGCAATATAATTAAAAATGTGCTACAAAGTTCACAGTACCACACAGGTATTTATGTTTTACATAATGTATAATTAAGTATTCTTAAGAAGCCCATGTCCATGCCCAAGGCTGCGAGCCTAGAGACAGAGACCTACTTCACAAAGTTCTCGTTCATGGTATATGGTAATGATGACATCTAAATATATTAGCACCTCTGTTTGGAAATACATGTCAAATCAATATTTATATTTGTATAGTTAAATAGTTCTACTAAATAGATTTATCATGAAAATATTAATGAAGGATATAATTTTATAGTTACACAAAATAAAAGTTAATGGTAAAAGTTGCATGTTGAGAATGTGGCAATTCCTAACCAACACCATTTACGAACAAGTGGATTGCATTATATGGCAAATTATTGGATGCATATTATTTCAGACATAACTTATACCACACCTCAAATAAAGTATTACCATGAATGCTTGTTTATCAGGTATGTGCATGCTTGCAAATACAATATTGTTAGTTTCTAGAAATAGAAATTGAAAACTTTGTAGTTTTTTCAACCACACATAATTCCTTCCATGTAACCACTTCTATTTTTTTTAACAAATATCATGAATAGTGTATCTTATAGAGTTTAAAAAGAGAAAACTTACAATCCAAGACGTGTAGAAATGAGTGTGTGAATCCTTGTACAACCATGGGAAAATCTAGACAACATGTTGTAGTGTTAGCATAGATAAAGAAAACAATCCATCCATCCTTACTCATATATATGTTTCAACCGTATATATTACTATACAAATTAATACAAGATTCCAGATAATTGAAAATCAAATAAATTAGGTAGAAAAGGGAGCCTTGCAAATAAAACTACAATCGACGATAAAAGTGTTCAAGATAAATCCATAGTCGATCAAGAGGATGCGTGATAACCGTTAAGAAGCTTGGTTGCTAGCTGTTAGGTTACGCTTATGCAACATTTTGTGTGTGCACAATGCTTAACATACTCTAGCTCCAAGCACAACATTTCAAACTATGATGTTGTACAAGATAAATGTATCATGTCAAGCGGTTCTTTGGAATCTAGAAAATGTACCTAACACTAACATTCCAGGAGTCAATTGTTGCAATTGGAAAGAAAAAATTGCTCCCCCAAAACAACTGAAATGTGTTTAATACACAAATATCAATTGTTTATAAGAGGAAATTAACCAAGGGAATACACATATAATATTTTTTGGATGATGAATAATTAGATAAAGTTATACATGTGTATCCATGATACGATGTTTGAAAAGTGTATCCCATAATTCACCCCATATTTTTTTCCTATAATCTTTAGGCACATTGTTTTCTTAACTTGCTACTTAACATGGAACCGATAGAAATTAGAGAAATTTATACATGTGTATCCATGAATTAATACTTGTCTATCCATGTGTATCCTACATGACAAATAATTAGAGAAAGCTATACATGTGTATCGATGATGAATAATTAGAGAGAGGGAGAGAGAGAGAGTGAGAGAGGGAGGGAGAGGTAGAGGGAGAGAGATCACGGCGGTGTCAAAGAAGAGCTAATTAGCGCAATTTAAGGTTTATTATACTATTGTCTATGTGGTGGGAAGTATGGAACCACATAACTACATTGTACGAACTTCATTTACCATGAAAGACCTCCTTTGTTTAGAAGTTCCCAAAATTGATAAAATAAAAATATACCCACTTTCCTAAACTAAGGATGGGAAGGAAGGAACCAAGAATATCTTGTAAATTAATCATTATCAGCACAACCCTTCATAGGGTGAGTGTCCTGATAAATAGATAATCAAAACAGTAACGAATTGGAGTAAATAAATAATGTATTGGTATAAATGAAATTTGTAGCTACATATGCTTGATGAATTTTCTATGTACATGGGGTGTATGTATATTATGTTTCCCATCCACAATAATTGTGTACACATAACTTAAGTGGCTATCAACTACTAATATAGTAAATATTGATAAGATCTTGGAGCAAATTGTCCACCCATGTGGAATTTGAAAGAGAATCAAAACAATTCTTATAGGAGTTATACACAACATGTGCATGAGATCCAATATTATATTTATGACTAGTAATATTTTTTATATAGTGGAACTAATATACATACTGCTCTCCAAATCATGTAACTTACATGCCATCCAAATTGAATCCCGCTGAGCGAAGATGGTTTTCCATCTCCTCTATTTACAATCGAAATCATTGCTGCACTTGATTGTCCAAGTTGTAAATCATGGTTGTAAACATCTATTGTGGCCTCCACACCATAATAGTGATCCTTGCCACCTTCTGGGTACCATGTATGAATTGAGTACTGTCAAGATGTAATTTACATGACCTTATTGTGAGTAGTTTGCATCTTTCAGGATGTAGATGATGGGTAAAAAATTCTCGCAGGCGCTAAGTTCACTTAAGAAACACATATTACTCACTCACATAAGTGATTATTGAAGTTTCATTTGAGGTAAGATTTTGATTTGGAAAGATGAGATCCGGAGCAACATCAGAGGGCCATGGCACTGTTGAGTTTCCTTGCTTCAAATTGTTGACAAGAGGAAGAAAAAACATGAAAGCAAGTAAATCATTATGTGAGTTATGTATTGCATTATCAATAGATAACTAAAGTATATCTTTTACCTCTTCAATGGAAGGAAAGCATTGTGTTGTGAGTGTAGTAGCAAGAAGTAATACAACAAACAACACAATATGTTGAAGAGAACTACCCATGTACCTCAAAGCCAAAGGAGAAACACAAGTGTTGATGTAGCGATGTGCCTTTCATTGAGGCCGCCCTTAATAGTATGAAATGTCATGGTCCCTATAGGATTTAGTGAGGACAATTAGTGATAGGCATTTAAAGCATGATCATAATGGAAAAATATATAATATGAAGGATTTAGTTCTAACACAATCTTGCTTGAAAGTCAATTATTCAATGATGAAGTTAATGAGGTGCATTTATATCCTAGACATGTACAATAAACACATAAGATATATAAAAATAAATCCAGTAAATTAAAAAAATCTAAGATTTTAGGAAAATAATAAATACATAGCCATATCTTCTATATGAAAATAGCTAGCCCTCACAAATGTAGTTCTCTCAACATGCACACATGCCACCTCACGATGCAACATGCATGAGAAAAGACAAACATCAACTGCAGCGATGCATAGGAAAGAACTCACCTCAACATGCAAACATGCAAGATAATTTCCACTTTGTTATTCTATGTATATTTAATAAATATTTTCCGTAATATAATGACTAATAAATCATTTGTATTTTCAATTTTAGTTCTCATAGTATTAAACCAATATTCATGTTCAATACAACAAAATCTAATTAAAATGTAGTGCAAACAATTCCGCAACATGTGTGGGAAGCATCTAGTACAATTAAAGAATATCGCCTAATATGAACCAATAATGATAAATAATATATTTATTTTAAACTAAAATCTTGTAGGAAAATGAGTTAAGTGTGAAATTAAGAGCATATATCTTAGTCATATAAAAAGATCACATAAGATAGGTACAAATACATACTATACAAATCGTTGAGACACATAGCCACCAAAACTTATCTCCACATGTTTACTTATAAGTTATGGAATGGAGGACTTTGGTAAGTAACCCGCTGGTTTTGGATCACCACTAACTTTGTAAAGCTGGACATGCCAATCAGCAGAAATTTTTCCTGTGATAAAGAACATATGAATATAGGAATAATTAGTTTTATGCCCCTAGTTGTGTCACACTCGGCTGTTTTACCCCTAATTTCCAAAAGCCAATGGTTCTGTCCAAGTCTCTTCGCTCCTCTTATGCTTTTGCCCTTTCACTGTTTGACAGTCACTTTAAAACTTCATAACAAATTCATACTAAATCAGAAAAATGCAAATAAGATACCAAAATGTTCAGAAAAACATCAATATGTCAATGTCATCTGCATTCATGACAAAAGTGTTGGAAAGTGCCCATCCAAGTATTAGCTATTATGGCACCACCACGAAAAGTAAAATCTGGAAAAAAATTCAAAAATAAATTTGGTGCAAAAGAACGATAAATGTTTCAAGTGCTTGCCAAGTTTCATCACGGAATGACATTCGTGGAAGTCGTGGCAAAAAATCAGCACTTAAATTTGATTGCTTTTTTGCCACGAGTTCCATGAATGTCATTCCATGATGAAACTTGGCAAGCACTTAAAACATTTGTCATTCTTTGCCACCAAATTTCTTTTTGATTTTTTTGATTTTTTTCCAGATTTTACTGTTCATGGTGGAATCATATAAGAGCTAATACTAGGATGGGCACTTTCCAACACTTTTGTCATGAGTGCAAATGACATTGAAATATAGATGATGTTTTTCCGAATATTTTGGTATCTTATTTGCATTTTCTTATTTGCTATGAATTTGTTATGAAGTTTTCAAAGTGACAGTCAAACGGTCAAAGGGCAAAAGCATAGGAGCGAAGGGACTTGGACAGAACCGATGGCTTTTGAAAATTAGGGGTAAAACAGCCGAGTGGGACACAACCAGGGGCATAAAATTAATTATCCCATGAATATATGTTAAAATCTAGGAATACTTATGTGATTGGATCATTTCCCAAACTAATTCCATTCTACAAAATGTAGTGATTCACATGTACTATTTCTCAGCATGCTACTCAAATCATCAAAAATACATTGTATACTTCCAAGAATAGGTACCATGAACCTACAATGTTTACCTCTCCGTAGACTATACTTTTGTGTGGTACATAGTTGGAATTCTCTATGACACCACAACTCTATTTTTATTTAATATCCACTAGTTTGACTCCAGGTTGATATAATTTCATGAACTAATTTGGGCACCTTAATATGGAATTGAGTGATACAAAAATTCCATGTTTGTTTTCCTCCCAAGAGAACAAAAAAATTTAGCATGTTTCTGTTGAAGTTTATACCTTGAATACTCTTAGTCTCATATATCGTTTTTTGGCAAGTATATCCTTAAGTGATCTATTGACATCGCCTGAAGAGATGGTCGATGATGTCTTGCTTAAACCAGGATAAATCACATTTGTGTGACATTGCGAGAATCACTCTGTAGTTGAAATATTAATTAAAAAATGTACTACAAACAGTGTAGAATATAACACGCACAACATTTTTTATTGTATATGTTCAAAAGTATTTATGATTTTCACCCGATAAAAATGAAAGATTTTGAAGAAGTCCACGACCATGTCCATTACTAGTGCAACATATATGTATCAAATTCGATCAAGTTAATGTTTCATATGGTCAATGCTAATGATGACATTAAAAGTGTACTACAACTCATATGTTGTCTGAATCCAGGATGCATATCTATGTTTTTATTATCATAGGAAAAACCTTGGTCGGATCCAAGGTCCTGATATTTGGTTATGTGTGATAGTTTGCTAAATTTAATATTTCTCCACGCGATGTTCACTTTTTGGCAAGGCATATGCAGTTTGGTAGGGATGAAGGTTACAATACTAAAATGTGTAATTACATTACTAAATTCATTATTCCTTCACAACCTAATCGTGAACAATCGATGACCCGTAATATGAGAACAATCAGTATTTTGACCCATGAATATTTTTGTGGTTCATGGCAAGGCAAGCCAGCTAATTCAGTGCTTAGCTTCTTTATATTCAATTGTGTTGGGCTTGTGTGCCTAATCCTACCTTTGAAATTTTCTTATCTCTGTTGGATGTTTGCCTTCCCTTGGAGAACTTAATCCATTTTATGACTTTGGTTTCATGCAAGGGAGTCGGGGTCTCCACCCACATATTTCTAAAAATAGTACATGTGTTTTTTCTCGATGGTTTAAGAGAATTTTCGAATGCCACACACAGTCAAGCAAATGTATCAACCAAGGCCAAAATATACATCTTGTGTTCTTTTAATGAATTTGTGAGGTGTCCCCCCCCCCCCCCCCCCCCCCAAAAAAAAGGAAGAAGATAGAATCATCTATATGTTCCTACTTTCCTATGTAAGCTCACAATACTTTTTGCTTCATGTATACATATCGAGACCTCCTTTGCATGTACAAGGTTACTAGAAAATGTTGGAAGCTATGTAACAATGTCGATATGTTCCTAGACAAGAACTTCTTACTAATAGTGGGAGTACTATAGATTACTGGGGCTATAAATGTCACTATAAATTGGAATGAGCGTATCATGATGGTTTGTAAATTTACACGGGGATGTTTTTTACATTTTAATTTTTAAATAAAAAACTATCAAGAAATATTCAACGTTACAAATATGAATACAAATTAATTAGTATGCACACGCAATTAATATGAGATTGTATATTCGTTGTCCCAACCAAGTGAGAGGTTGGATCGCTTTCTAGTGCATGTACATTTTTTGACTATTTAGTGCATGTATATTCAATATTATAAGATGCCACAAAGAGATGTGCTAGAATATATAGTTGTACAATTAAGCACACCTTCATTAGTGGCTCCTAATTATATATATTCAAATAAAAGTTATAAGACTTACATTCCAAGCCATGTATAAATTAGTATGAGAATCCTTGTACAACACAAGGAAATCTGTACAAATCTTGTTGTTGTGTTAATTAAAATGTAAAGAGCTTGTTGATTTATCGTGCAATTAAGCGATGCTATGGAGGCAACATAGTTATATTAAAAACACTTCATTTAGCTAAATGTACTTGAATATTTTTCATAGTAAATGCAGTGCATGTAGGCTTTCGTTTCAACAACGATGCGCATAGAGGCTCATCAGTTACCAACCTTGAACTGGTAAAAAATAGAAGTTACTCCCTCCGATCCATAATAAGTATGGCAGCCTTGAAATAAGGTTGAACTAACCTTAGAGCATCTCCAGCCGCGCCCCCAACAAGCCCTCCCAGGCATTTTTTTGCCGCCGGCGCCCAAAAAACGGCCCAGTGCCCCAGGAACCCGTTTTTTCGCCGGTTTGGGCCGAAACTGGCGCCGGCGGACCCAGACCGAACCCGGCGCGCTGGGGGTCGCCTGGGGGCGCCGGGGAACGTGTTTTTGGCGCGAACGGGGATGGGCCCGTCGAGTCAGCGAGACGCCGCTTCATCATCCTCATCGCCTCGGTTCCCGCGGGAATCAATGCCAAGGCTGCCGCGCTACCGCGCCGGTCAGCTTCCATTGATGCCTCACGGGCGGCGCAGTGAAGGCGCCACCGACGCGCGTCCCGCCCGCTCTCGGCACGCGTCGCCCAGCATGCAGGCTCTCACCGCCCCGCTTCGGCTATAAAAGCCGATCTCCCCGCCGGTGAACGCCACAGTCGCCACACCTCGCCTCGTATCACAACACAAAGCAACACTCCCCCCTCTTCCCGCCAACGAGCAATGGCTGAGAGGTACCCTGGCGACGCCGCGGTGGCGAACGGTTTCGGCCGCCGCCATCTCCATGAGGAGGAGGTGCGCCTTCTCTACGAGGCCGACTATCCGGCGCCCCCGGACATGCGTGTGCCGGGGTAGTGGAAGTTGAGCGTCGGTGGCATCTCGGTGCCACCGGTGCCTGAAGGGGCTGCACGGCGAGACGAGATTGCCCGCATCCGCTCGTCGCTGATGGAGGCGCAGCGGAACGAGCCGAGGTACGCCCCCGACAGCCACACGATGTGGACAATGTACTTCGAGCGCCACCGTGAAGACCAGATCGCCTCCGCCAACGGCATCATCCCCCGCGGACGCCTCAACGCCGACGGGCGGCATGAGTGCGGCATGCCCGGCCGCACCCTCGAGGCCGTCCTCAACCACATCGAGACCGACAACACGCCGCACCTCGAGTACCCGCCGTGCCCGTCATTCTCCCGACGCCGTGGCGAATGGGGCCGGGGATGTCCTCCTCATCGGGCTCCGGCTCGCCGGCGCTACGCCCCGTCAAGCCAGAGCCGGAGGAGACGCTGCTTCGCGCCGCACCCGCAGCGGCGCCCTCGTCATCAACGAGGGCGGCCGCCCCTCCCCGCCTCCCACCGCCTGGTCCAGCTGAATCCCGAGCCGGGGCTGCTCCCGGTGAAGCCAGAGCACGCGGACATGGTGGCCCTCGATGACGAGTCCGCCCTCAAGTTGGCGAGGGAGGACTACGTCCGCGAGCAGGTGCTTCGCCAGTGCCGGGCATACGCGGAGCTCCAGGCCCGACGCCGCGAACGCGAGGAGGGTGGCGGCATCATCCTCGACAGCGCCGAGGAGGGCGAGGCGAGGCCGGGCCATCCAACCCCCCACCGCACGTCGGCGACCCTGGCCAGGGGTGCAACAGGGACGGCGGCGGCGGCGGGGCGCACGACGACGACGGCGGCGACGATGATGTCTACTACGCAACTTTATTCTTGTAGACACGTGTTGTGCCTCCAAGCGCAGAGTTTTGTAGGACAATAGCAATTTTCCCTCAAGTGGATGACCTAAGGTTTATATATCCATGGGAGGCGTAGGATGAAGATGGTCTCTCTCAAACAACCCTGCAATCAAATACAACAAATCTCTTGTGTCCCCAACACACCCAATACAATGGCAAATTGTATAGGTGCACTAGTTCGGCGAAGAGATGGTGATAAAAATGTAATATGGAATGTAGAAATATATTTTTATAATCTGAATAAATAAAGACAGCAAGGTCGTAAATAGTAAACGGGCACAAAACGGTATTGCAATGCTTAAAAATGAGGCCTAGGGTTTGTACTTTCACTAGTGCAATCTCTCAACAGTGCTAATATAATTGGATCATATAACCACCCCTCAAAGTGCGATGAAGAATCACTCCAAAGTTCCTATCTAGCGAAGAACATAAGAAGAAATCGTTTGTAGGGTACGAAACCACCTCGAAGCTATTCTTTCCGATCGATCTATCCAAGAGTTCATACTAAAATAACACCAAATAATTTCAGATTCATAATACTCAATCCAACACAAAGAACCTCACAGAGTGCCCCAAGATTTCTACCAGAGAAACAAAGACAAGAACGTGCATCAACCCCTATGCGTAGATTACCCCAATATGACCTTGGGAATCCGCGAGTTGAGTCCCAAAACATATATCAAGTGAATCAATACGATACCCCATTGTCACCACGAGTATTCATATGCAAGACATATATCAAGTGCTCTCAAATCCATAAAAGTATTCAATCCGATAAAACAAAATCTCAAAGGGAAAAACTCAATTCATCACAACAAGATGAAGAGGGGGAAGCACCATATTATCCGACTATATTAACAAAGCCCGCGATACAACAAGATTGTGACATCTCAAGAACACGAGAGAGAGAGGGGGGGGGAGATTAAACACATAGCTACTGGTACAAAACCTTAGCCCCGAGGGTGGACTACTCCCTCCTCATCATGGTGGCCGCCGGGATGATGAAGATGGCCATCGGTGACGATTTCCCCTCCGGCGGAGTGCCGGAATGAGGTCTAGATTGGTTTTCGGTGGCTATAGAGCCTTGCGGCGGCGGAACTTCTGATCTAGGTTAAACCCGAGGGTTTTTGGATATTTGTGAATTTATAGGGTAAAGAGGGGGTGTGTGCTACCTCTTGAGCATGCGTTTGTTTTTCCCTTGAAGAGGAAAGGGTGATGCAGCAAAGTAGCGTAAGTATTTCCCTCAGTTTTTGAGAACCAAGGTATCAATCCACTAGGAGGCCACACGCAAGTCCCTCGTACCTACACAAACAAATAAGAACCTTGCAACCAACGTGATAAAGGGGTTGTCAATCCCTTCACGGCCACTTGCAAAAGTGAGATCTGATAAGATAATATTTTTGGTATTTTTATGATAAAGATTGAAAGTAAAGATTGCAAAGTAAACAGCGACAGAAATAGCTAGTTGACAGAAGATTAATATGATGGAAAATAGACCCGGGGGCCATAGGTTTCACTAGTGGCTTCTCTCAAGATAGCATACGTATTATGGTGGGTGAACAAATTACTATCGAGCAATTGATAGAAAAGTGCATAATTATGAGAATATCTAGGCATGATCATGTATATAGGCATCACGTCCGCAACAAGTAGACCGACTCCTGCCTGCATCTACTACTATTACTCCACACATCGACCGCTATCCAGCATGCATCTAGAGTATTAAGTTCATAAGAACATAGCAACCCATTAGGCAAGATGACATGATGTAGAGGGATAAACTCAAGCAATAGGATATAAACCCCATCTTTTTATCCTCGATGGCAACAATACAATACGTGTCATTTCCCCTACTGTCACTGGGATCGAGCAACACAAGATTGAACCCAAAGCTAAACACTTCTCCCATTGCAAGAAAGATCAATCTAGTAGGCCAAACCAAACTGATAATTCGAAGAGACTTGCAAAGATAACCAATCATACATAAAAGAATTCAGAGAAGATTCAAATATTGTTCATAGATAATCTTGATCATAAACCCACAATTCATCGGATCTCGACAAACACACCGCAAAAAGAGTTACATCGAATAGATCTCCAAGAAGATCGAGGAGAACTTTGTATTGAGATCCAAAGAGAGGTGAGAAGCCATCTAGCTAATAACTATGGACCCGAAGGTCTGTGGTAAACTACTCACACATCATCGGAGAGGCTATGGTGTTGATGTAGAAGCCCTCCGTGATCGATGCCCCCTCCGGCAGAGCGCCGGAAAGGGCCCCAAGATGGGATCTCACGGGTACAGAAGGTTGCGGTGGTGGAAATAGGATTTCGTGGTGCTCCTGGATGGTTTCGGGGTACATAGGTATATATAGGACGAAGAAGTAGGTCGGTGGAGCTACGAGGGGCCCACGAGGGTGGGGGGTGCACCCAGGGGGCAGGCGCGCCTCCCTGCCTCATGGCCTCCTCGGTTGTTTCTTGACGTCCACTCCAAGTCCTCCGGATCACAATTGTTCCAAAAATAACTCTCCCAAAGGTTTCATTCCGTTTGGACTCCGTTTGATATTCCTTTTCTGCGAAACATTGAAATAGGCAAAAAAAACAGCAATTTGCACTGGGCCTTGGGTTAGTGGGTTAGTCCCAATAATAATAATAAAGTGTATAATAAAGCCCATTAAACATCCAAAACAAAATATATAATAGCATGGAACAATAAAAAATTATAGATACGTTGGAGACGTATCAAGCATCCCCAAGCTTAATTCCTGCTCGTCCTCGAGTAGGTAAATGATAAAAACAGATTTTTTTGATGTGGAATGCTACCTAGCATATTTCTCAATGTAATTTTCTTTATTGTGGCATGAATGTTCAGATCCGAAAGATTCAAGGCAAAAGTTTAATATTGACATGAAAATAATAATACTTTAAGCATACTAACAAAGAAATCATGTCTTCTCAAAATAACATGGCCAAAGAAAGTTATCCCTACAAAATCATATAGTCTGGCTATGCTCTATCTTCACCACACAAAGTATTTAAATCATGCACAACCCCGATGACAAGCCAAGCAATTGTTTCATACTTTTGATGTTCTCAAACTTTTTCAATCTTCACGCAATACATGAGCGTGAGCCATGGACCTAGCACTATAGGTGGAATAGAATGGTGGTTGTGGAGAAGACAAAAAGGAGAAGATAGTCTCACATCAACTAGGCGTATCAATGGGCTATGGAGATGCCCGTCAATAGATATCAATGTGAGTGAGTAGGGATTGCCATGCAACGGATGCACTAGAGCTATAAGTGTATGAAAGCTCAACAAAAGAAACTAAGTGGGTGTGCATCCAACTCGCTTGCTCACGAAGACCTAGGGCATTTTGAGGAAGCCCATCATTGGAATATACAAGCCAAGTTCTATAATGTAAAGTTCCCACTAGTATATGAAAGTGACAAAATAAGAGACTCTCTATCATGAAGATCGTGGTGCTACTTTGAAGCACAAGTGTGGAAAAAGGATAGTAACATTGTCCCTTCTCTCTTTTTCTCTCATTTTTTTCTCTCTTTTTTTATTTGGGCCTTCTCTTTTTTTTGGCCTCTTCTTTTTTTTCTTTCGTCCGGAGTCTCATCCCGACTTATGGGGGAATCATAGTCTCCATCATCCTTTCCTCACATGGGACAATGCTCTAATAATGATGATCATCACACTTTTATTTACTTCCAACTCAAGAATTACAACTCGATACTTAGAACAAAATATGACTATGTGAATGCCTCCGGCGGTGTACAGGGATATGCAATGAATCAAGAGTGACATGTATGAAAGAATTATAAAGGTGGCCTTGCCACAAATACGATGTCAACTACATGATCATGCAAAGCAATATGACAATAATGAAGCGTGTCATAATAAACGGAACGGTGGTAAGTTGCATGGCAATATATCTCGGAATGGCTATGGAAATGCCATAATAGGTAGGTATGGTGGCTGTTTTGAGGAAGGTATATGGTGGGTATATGATACCGGCGAAAGGTGCACGGTATTAGAGATGCTAGTAATGGTGGAAGGGTGAGAGTGCGTATAATCCATGGACTCAACATTAGTCATAAAGAACTCATATACTTATTGCAAAAATCTATTAGTTATCGAAATGAAGTACTACGCGCATGCTCCTAGGGGGATAGATTGGTAGGAAAAGACCATCGCTTGTCCCCGACCGCCACTCATAAGGAAGACAATCAATAAATAAATCATGCTCCGACTTCATCACATAACGGTTCACCATACGTGCATGCTACGGGAATCACAAACTTTAGAACAAGTATTTCTCAAATTCACAACTACTCAACTAGCATGACTCTAATATCACCATCTTCATATCTCAAAACAATTATCAAGTATCAAACTTATCTTAGTATTCAATGCGCTTTATATGAAAGTTTTTATTATATCCATCTTGGATGCCTATCATATTAGGACTAATTTATAACCAAGGCAAATTACCATGCTGTTCTAAAGGACTCGCAAAATAATATAAGTGAAGCATGAGAGATCAATAATTTCTATAAAATATAACCACCACCGTGCTCTAAAAGATATAAGTGAAGCGCTAGAGCAAAATTGTTTAGCTCAAAAGATATAATGAAGCACATAGAGTATTCTAATAAATTCTGATTAATGTGTGTCTCTCTCAAAAGGTGTGTACAGAAAGGATGATTGTGGTGAACTAACAAGCAAAGACTCAAATCATACAAGACGCTCCAAGCAAAACACATATCATGTGGTGAATAAAAATATAGCTCCAAGTAAAGTTACCGATGGAAAAAGACAAAAGAGGGGATGCCTTCCGGGGCATCCCCAAGCTTAGCCTCTTGCCACTCCTTGTTCCATAATCCATCAAATCTTTACCCAAAACTTGAAAACTTCACAACACAAAACTTACCAGAAAATTTCGTGAGCTCCGTTAGCGAAAGAAAACAAAACACCACTTCAAGGTACTGTAATGAACTCATTATTTATTTATATTGGTGTTAAACATACTGTATTCCAACTTCTCTATGGTTCATAACCTCCGATACTAGCCATAGATTCATTAAAATAAGCAAACAACACACGAAAAACAGAATCTGTCAAAAACAGAACAGTCTGTAGTAATCTGTATCTAACGCAAACTTAGAACTCCAAAAATTCTAAAATAAATTGCTGGATGTGAGGAATTTATCTATTAATCATCTGCAAAAAGAATCAACTAAATATCGCTCTCCAGTAAAAAGTTGTAACTAATCTCGTGAGCGCTAAAGTTTCTGTTTTTTACAGCAAGATCAAAAAGACTTCGCCCAAGTCTTCCCAAAGGTTCTACTTGGCACAAACACTAAATAAAACACAAAAACACATCTAACCAGAAGCTAGATGTATTATTTATTCCTAAACAGAGCCAAAAAGCAATAAACAAAAATAAAATTGGGTTGCCTCCCAACAAGCGCTATCGTTTAACGCCCCTAGCTAGGCATAAAGGCAAGGATAGATCTAGGTATTGCCATCTTTGGCATGCAATCCATAAGTGGCTCTCATGATAGATTCATAAGTTAATTTAATTTTCTTTCTAGGAAAGTGTTCCATGCCTTTCCTTAACGGAAATTGGAATCTAGTATTCCCTTCCTTCATATCAATAATTGCACCAATCGTTCTAAGGAAAGGTCTACCAAGAATAATAGGACATGAAGGATTGCAATCTATATCAAGAACAATGAAATCTACGGGCACGTAATTCCTATTTGCAACAATAAGAACATCATTAATTCTTCCCATAGGTTTCTTAATGGGGGAATCCGCAAGGTGCAATTTAAAGAACAATAATCAAATTCACGGAAACCCAACAAATCACACAAAGTTTTTGGAATCGTGGAAACACTAGCACCCAAATCACACAAAGCATAGCATTCATGATCTTTAATTTTAATTTTAATAGTAGGTTCCCACTCATCATAAAGTTTTCTAGGGATAGAAACTTCCAATTCAAGCTTTTCTTCATAAGATTGCATTAAAGCATCAACGATATGTTTAGTAAAAGCCTTATTTTGACTGTAAGCATGCGGAGAATTTAGCACAGATTGCAACAAGGAAATACAATCTATTAAAGAACAATTATCATAATTAAATTCCTTAAAATCCAAAATAGTGGGTTCATTGCTATGTAAAGTTTTGACCTCTTCAATCCCACTTTTACCAAATTTTGCATCAAGATCTAAAAACTCCGAATCATTGGGACGCCTTTAAACTAAAGTTGACTCATCTCCAGTCCCATCATTATCAAGATTCATATTGCAAAACAAAGATTTAATAGGAGACGCATCAATCACTTTTAGATCCTCATCCTTATTATCATGAAAACTAGAAGAACACGCTTTTACAAAGCAATCTTTCTTAGCATGCATCCTAGCGGTTCTTTCCTTGTAATCATCAATGGAAATTCTCATAGATTTGAGAGACTCATTAATATCATGCTTAGCTGGAATAGATATAAGTTTCAAAGAATCAACATCAACAGAAATTCTATCCATGTTCCTAGCCAACTCATCAATCTTAGGCAATTTTTCTTCAAGCAAAGCATTGAAATTCTTTTGAGAAATCATAAATTCTTTAACACTAGTCTCAAAATCAGAGGGCATCTTATTAAAATTTCCATAAGAGTTGTTGTAGGAATTACCATAATTATTAGAGGAATTACTAGGAAACGGCCTAGGATTAAAGTTTCCTCTATATGCGTTGTTAGCAAAATTATTCCTACCAACAAAATTCACATCCATAGATTCATTATTATTCTCAATCAAGGTAGACAAAGGCATATCATTGGGATCAGAAGAAACACTCTTATTAGCAAACAATTTTATAAGTTCATCCATCTTTCCACTCAAAACATTAATCTCTTCAATTGCATGCACTTTTTTACTAGTAGATCTTTCAGTGTGCCATTGAGAATAATTGACCATAATATTATCTAGGAGTTTAGTAGCTTCTCCTAAAGTGATTTCCATAAAAGTGCCTCCCGCGGCCGAATCTAAAAGATTTCTAGAAGCAAAATTCAATCTGGCATAAAATTTTTGTATAATCATCCATAAATTCAAACCATGTGTAGGGCAATTATGTATCATTAATTTCATCCTCTCCCACGATTGTGCAACATGTTCATGATCAAGTTGCTTAAAATTCATAATATCGTTTCTAAGAGAGACGATCTTAGCGGGAGGAAAATACTTAGAGATAAAAGCATATTTGCACTTATTCCAAGAATCAATACTATTTTTAGGCAAAGACGAAAACCAAGTTTTAGCACGATCTCTAAGCGAAAAAGGAAATAGCTTTAATTTAACAATATCATTGTCCACATCTTTCTTCTTTTGCATATCACACAAATCAACAAAGCTATTTAGATAGGTAGCGGCATCTTCACTAGGAAGGCCGGCGAATTGATCTTTCATGACAAGATTCAGCAAAGCAGCATTAATTTCACAAGGTTCAGCATCGGTAAGAGGAGCAATCGGAGTGCTAAGAAAATCATTGTTGTTGGTATTGGCAAAGTCAGACAATTTAGTATTGTCTTGAGCCATCGTGACAAGCAAGCAATCCAACACACAAGCAAACAAGAAGCAAGCGAAAAAGAGGTGAATGGAAATAAGAGGGAGAATAAATCGGCAAGGGTGAAGTGAGGGAGAGGAAAACAAGAGGCAAATGGCAAAAAAATTAATGCGAGGGATAAGAGTTTGTGATGGGTACTTGGTATGTCTTGACTTGTGCGTAGACTCCCCAGCAACGGCGCCAGAAATCGCACGTTGGCGGGAGTCAAATCTTGACTTGACTTGGTGCACACCTCCCCGGCAACAGCACCTGAAATCCTTCTTGCTACCTCTTGAGCATGTGTTGGCTTTTCCCTTGAAGAGGAAAGGGTGATGCAGCAAAGTAGCGTAAGTATTTCCCTCAGTTTTTGAGAACCAAGGTATCAATCCAGTAGGAGGCCACACGCAAGTCCCTCGTACCTACACAAACAAATAAGAACCTTGCAACCAACACGATAAAGGGATTGTCAATCCCTTCACGGCCACTTGCAAAAGTGAGATCTGATAGAGATGATAAGATAATATTTTTGGTATTTTTATGATAAAGATTGAAAGTAAAGATTGCAAAGTAAACGGCGACAGAAATAGCTAGTTGACGGAAGATTAATATGATGGAAAATAGACCCGGAGGCCATAGGTTTCACTAGTGGCTTCTCTCAAGATAGCATAAGTATTACGGTGGGTGAAAAAATTACTGTCGAGCAATTGATGGAAAAGTGCATAATTATGAGAATATCTAGGCATGATCATGTATATAGGCATCACGTCCGCAACAAGTAGACCGACTCCTGCCTGCATCTACTACTATTACTCCACACATCGACCGCTATCCAGTATGCATCTAGAGTATCAAGTTCATAAGAACAGAGTAACGCATTAGGCAAGATGACATGATGTAGAGGGATAAACTCAAGTAATATGATATAAACCCCATCTTTTTATCCTCGATGGCAACAATACTATACGTGTCGTTTCCCCTACTGTCACTGGAATCGAGCAACGCAAGATTGAACCCAAAGCTAAGCACTTCTCCCATTGCAAGAAAGATCAATCTAGTAGGCCAAACCAAACTGATAATTCGAAGAGACATGCAAAGATAACCAATCATACATAAAAGAATTCAGAGAAGATTCAAATATTGTTCATAGATAATCTTGATCATAAACCCACAATTCATCGGATCTCGACAAACACACCGCAAAAAGAGTTACATCGAATAGATCTCCAAGAAGATCGAGGAGAACTTTGTATTGAGATCCAAAGAGAGAGAAGAGGCCATCTAGCTAATAACTATGGACCCGAAGGTCTGTGGTAAACTACTCACACATCATCGGAGAGGCTATGGTGTTGATGTGGAAGCCCTCCATGATCGATGCCCCCTCCAGCGGAGCGCCGGAAAAGGCCCCAAGATGGGATCTCACGGGTACAGAAGGTTGCGGCGGTGGAAATAGGGCTTCGTGGTGCTCCTGGATGGTTTCGGGGTACGTAGGTATATATAGGAGGAAGAAGTAGGTCGTTGGAGCTACGAGGGGCCCACGAGGGTGGGGGGCGCGCCTAGGAGGGCAGGCGCGCCTCTTTGCCTCGTGGCCTCCTCGGTTGTTTCTTGACATCCACTCCAAGTCCTCCGGATCACGTTTGTTCCAAAAAGAACTCTCCCGAAGGTTTCATTCCGTTTGGACTCCGTTTGATATTCCTTTTCTGCGAAACACTGAAATAGGCAAAAAAACAGCAATTTGCACTGGGCCTTGGGTTAGTAGGTTAGTCCCAATAATAATAATAAAGTGTATAATAAAGCCCATTAAACATCCAAAACAAAATATATAATAGCATGGAACAATAAAAATTATAGATACGTTGGAGACGTATCAGTGTGGGAGGCCACTGAGGTGGGCACAACCCACCTGGGCACGCCTGGTGGGTTGTGCCCCCTCGAGGCACCCCCCAGGTGTTGCTCTTGCCCATCCTGGGTGTTCTAGTCCATAAAAAATCTCCAAAAAGTTTCGCGGTGTTTGGACTCCGTTTGATATTGATTTCATGCGATGTAAAAAAAAACAAGCAAAAAACAACAACTGGCACTGGGTCAATAGGTTAGTCCCAAAAATGATATAAAGTTGCTATAAAATGATTGTAAAACATCCAGGAATGGTAATATATCAGCATGAATACTTCATAAATTATAGATACGTTGGAGACGTATCAGCATACCCAAGCTTAATTCATACTCGTCCTCAAGTAGGTAAATGATAAAAGAAATAATTTATGAAGTGTGAATGCTAGCAAAGTGCACAAGTTTGATCAATGAAAATTTCAATCACTTTTCCTAGCATCAAGACAGCAATTCTTTCTCATAAAATTTCTCATGTTGAAGTAGCAACCAATTCACATGTTAAGGTTCAAACAATGAATTCTCTTGAAACTCAACAACCTATGTTCTCAGTCACCAAGCAATTCTAATTCAACTTATTCAACAGAGTCTAAGTAAGAGCTCCACATACTCAACCATCACATTGTCTTCTATGATTGCTAACACTCACCGCATACACATGAGCAACACGTTTCAACCGGACACATAGAAAGATAGGGGCTTATTGTTTTGCCTCCCAACGTATTCACCTCAAGGGTGATGTCAACAATAATAATTCATGCTACCCATATCCAACTGGATATATGTGCCTAGATCTTTCCTCGCCGCATGATGCTTGCCAAAAGAGAAAAATAAAAAAGAATAGAGAGAAGAACTTTGACTCTTTGCCTAAAAGTAAATACATAAAATTAAAAGATAGGCCCTTCGCAGAGGGAAGCAGAGGTTGCCATGCGCTTATTTGTTTGTATGCTCGACCCCTTAGTGCAAAAAAACGTCATGTCGTATTGCCCCTTGTGATGGCAACCTTTATTATGCAGTCTGCCGCTTTTATTCTTCACCATCACAAGTTGTACAACGCTCAATTTTCTCTTACACTAAATGATCTCACACTTTTAGAAGCAATTTTTGTTGCCTTATTGCACCGATGACAACTTACTTGAAGGATCTTGCTCAATCCTTAGGTAGGTATGGTGGACTCTTGAAGATAAGATTTGGGTTTAAGGGTTTTTGGATGCACAAGTAGTATCTCTACTTGGTGCGGAATTTTTGGCTAGCAAGGATGGGAGGCAAGCACCACATGTCGAAGGATCTATGACAATATAACTTCTATGTGAATATGAACAAACATAAACCATTACGTTGTCTTCCTTGTCCAACGTCAACAATTTTGGCATATAATATTTTGATGGGGGCTCACAATCACAAAAGATTTCCATGATAGTGTATTTGCATGTGAAAGTTCTCTTCCTTATACTAATTATTCGTGAATTGCTTGTATGACCAATATTGTGATTGTCAAGCCTCAAAAGATTCACTTTCTAAACCCAATGTTAAGCTACCACTAGGGATGATATAATTTCAACTTCCTGATATTCAATTCATTCAACGATTTACTCATAGGATATAAGTGAAGCTCAAGAGTAAATGACAAGCTACTCCAAAAGGATATAAGTGAAGATCATGAGCATAATATTTCTTCTCTCAAATTAAAGTGAAGCAAGAGAGAATTTCTTCAAAAATACTAAATCACACCATGCTCAAAAAGATATAAGTGAAGCACTAGAGCAATTCCATAGAAAAGAGCTTCGTTGCCGGGATGTGAATGCCGCTTACTTAGCCTCCCTGGCAACTATTTGAGGACTTTATTTTATTTAAAAACTTTCAGTTCTAAGTATTTTATTAAAACAGCAAGCAAAATTAAAATAAAATGACATTCTAAGAATAGCACAACTCATGTGAAGAAGCAAAAACTTAGGCTCAACCGATACTAACCGATAATTGTTGATGAAGAAAGGTGGGATGCTACCAGGGCATCCCCAAGCTTAGATGCTTGAGACTTCTTGAAATATTATCTTGGGATGCCTTGGGAATCCCCAAGCTTGAGCTTTTGTGTCTCCTTAATTCTTCTCATATCACGGTTTTCCTAAATCTCAAAAGCTTCATCCACACAAAACTCAACAAGAACTTGTGGCATAAGTTACTATAAACCAATGCAAAAACCTTATCATTCTCTACTGTAGCAAATCACTAAAATTATTATTCAACATTGCATACTAAATGCCTCGACATGTTTAATACTCCTATCCTCAAATAGAATCATTAAACAAGCAAACATATGCAAACAATGCAAAAATAACAGCAATCTGCCAAAACAGTACAATCTGTAAAGAATGCAAGAGTATCAATACTTCCCTAACTCCAAAAGTTATGAAAAATTACCACACTGTAGAAACTTTATCAGAGCTTATTTTTCAAAAAGTTTCACCATTTTATCACATTCTGACTTTTCTAGAGAATTTTTGCAACAGCAATAAACTTTCTGTTTTGAAACAGCAACTCAGAAACTTGCAAGATAAGCATGGTAAAGGCTATCCTTGACATTTTTATTGAAAAGAAACATGCAAAAAATTATTATAAATAACAGAAAGCAAATCCTAACAAAAGAAAATGACGCTCCAAGCAAAACTCATATTATGTGACGAATGAAAACATAGCTCCAAGTGAGGTTACCGATAATATTGGAGACGAAAGAGGGGATGCCTTCCGGGGCATCCCCAAGCTTAGTTATTTGGATATTCCTAGAATATTATCTTGGGGTGCCTTGAGAATCCCCAAGATTAGGGATTGTCACTCCTTATTCTCCTCATAGCGACATCTCACACAAAACTTGAAAACTTCAATCACACAAAACTTAATGGAACTTTGTGAGATAGGTTAGTATGATAAAGAGCAAACCATTTCACTTTTCGTACTATCAAAGACAATATTCATAATTGTTCTCACACAATTCCTACTGTAGCATATCATTTCCACAATTTATATTGAGCAATATAAGCCATGGAAATTAGAAAACAAGCAAACTATGCATAGAAAACAGAATCTGTCAAAAACAGAACATTCTGTGGTAATCTGTACTCCAACCATACTTACGCTACTCCAAAAATCCTGAAAAAATAGGAAAACCTGGTAAATTTGTATATTAATCTTCTGCAAAAAGAATCAGAATTTTATCACGCTTCTGTTAAAAATCATAATTGTTTTCCTGAGCACAGAAGTTTCTGTTTTTCAGCAAGATCAAATCAACTATCATCGTAAGCCATCCCAAAGGTCTTACTTGGGACTTTATTGAAACGAAAGCAATAAACATGATTACTACAGTAGACTAATGATGTGAACACACAAAAACAGTAGGGGTAAATGTTGGGTTGTCTCCCAACAAGCGCTTTTCTTTAATGCCTTTTAGCTAGGCATGATGATTTCAATGATGCTCGCATAAAAGATAAGAATTGAAACATAAAGAGAGCATCATGAAGCACATGGCAAGCACATCTAATTATAACCCACTTCTTATGCATAGGGATTTTGTGATTAAACAATTTATGGGAACAAGAATCAACTAGCATAGGAAGGCAAAACAAGCACAACTTCAAGATTTTCAACACATAGAGAGGAAACTTGATATTATTGCAATTCCTACAAGCATAAGTTCCTCCCCCATAGTAATTTTCAGTTGCATCATGAAGAAATTCAACAATATAACCATCACATAAAGCATTCTTTTCATGACACAAAAGCATAGAAAACTTATTTCTCTCCACATAACCAAATTTCTTCTCATCAATAGTACTGGGAGCAAACTCAACCAGATAACTATCATGAGAGTCAAAATTAAAATCATGATGACAAGTTTCATGGTTATAATTATTCTCTATAACATATATGTCATGACCATAATCATCACAGATAGCAACTTTGTTGTCACAATCAATTGAAACCTCTTCCAAAATAGTAGATTCATCACTAAATAAAGTCATGACCTCTCCAAATCCACTTTCATCAATATAATCATCATAAATAGGAGGCATGCTATCATTATAACAAATTTGCACATCAAATCTTGGGGGACTAAAAATATCATCTTCATCAAACATAGCATCCCCAAGCTTATGGCTTTGCATATCATTAGCATCATGGATATTCAAAGAATTCATACTAACAACATTGCAATCATGCTCATCATTTATACCAAACATTCTATTGAATTCTTCGTCTATCAATTGAGCACAGTTTTCCTTTCCATCATTTTCACGAAAGACATTATAAAGATGAATAATATGATGCAACCTCAATTCCATTTTTTGTAGTTTTCTTTTACGAACCAACCTCGTCGGGATCCGGCTCGCTCTCCTCCGGCTCGCCGGCGCTACGCCCCGTCAAGCCGGAGCCAGAGGAGATGCCGCTTCGGTGCCGCACCCGCGGCGGCGCCCTCATCATCAACAAGGGCGGCCGCCCCTCCCCGCGCTCCCTCCGCCTGGTTCGGTCAAAGCCCGAGCCAGGGCTGCTCCCGGTGAAGCCAGAGCACGAGGACATGGTGGCCCCCGACGATGAGTCCACCCTCAAGTGGGCGAGGGAGGACTACGTCCGCGAGCAGGTGCTCCGCCAGCGCCGGGCCTACGCGGAGCTCCAGGCCCGTCGCCGCGGATGCGAAGAGGGTGGCGTCATGATCCTCAACAACGATGAGGAGGGCGAGGCCGGGCCGTCCAACCCCCCACCACGCGTCGGCGACCCTGGCCAGGGGTGCAGCAGGGACGGCGGCGGCTCCGGCGGGGCGTGCGACGACGACAACGACGGCGATGATGTCTACTACGCAACTTTATTCTTGTAGACATGTGTTGGGCCTCCAAGCGCAGAGTTTTGTAGGACAATAACAATTTCCCCTCAAGTGGATGAACTAAGGTTTATCAATCCGTGGAAGGCGTAGGATGAAGATGGTCTCTCTCAAACAACCCTACAATCAAATACATGAAATCTCTTGTGTCCCCAACACACCCAATACAATAGCAAATTGTATAGGTGCACTAGTTCAGCGAAGGGATGGTGATAAAAGTGTAATATGGATGGTAGAAATATATTTTTATAATCTGAATAAATAAAAACAGCAAGGTAGAAAATAGTAAACGGGCACAAAAACGGTATTGCAATGCTTAAAATTGAGGCCTAGGGTCCGTACTTTCACTAGTGCAACTCTCAACAATGCTAATATAATTGGATCATATAACCACCCCACAAAGTGTGATGAAGAATTACTCCAAAGTTCCTATCTAACGGAGAACATAAGAAGAAATCATTTGTAGGGTACGAAACCACCTCGAAGCTATTCTTTCCGATCGAGCTATCCAAGAGTTCGTACTAAAATAACACAAAATAATTTCAGATTCATAATACTCAATCCAACACAAAGAACCTCAAAGAGCGCCCCAAGATTTCTACCGGAGAAACAAAGACAAGAACGTGTATCAACCCCTATGCGTAGATTACCCCAATGTCACCTCAGGAATCCGCGAGTTGAGTGCCAAAACATATATCAAGTGAATCAATACGATACCCCATTGTCACCACGAGTTTCATATGCAAGACATATATCAAGTGCTCTCAAATCCATAAAAGTTTCAATCCGATAAAACGAAATCTCAAAGGGAAAAACTCAATTCATCACAACAAGATAAAGAGGGGAAAACACCATATGACCCGACTATATTAACAAAGCCCGTGATACATCAAGATCGTGACATCTCAAGAACACGAGAGAGAGAGAGAGAGAGAGATTAAACACATAGCTACTGGTACAAACCCTCAGCTCCTCATCGTGGTGGCCGCCGTGATGATGAAGATGGCCACCGGTGATGATTTCCCCCTCCGGCGGAGTGCCGGAACGGGGTCTAGTTTGTTTTCAATGGCTACAGAGCCTTGTGGCGGCAGAACTTCTGATCTAGGTTAACCCCGAGGGTTTTCGGAATATTTGTGAATTTATAGGGTAAAGAGGGGGTGCGGGAGGCCACCGAGGTGGGCACAACCCACCTGGGCGCGCCTGGGCCCCCAGGCGCGCCCTGGTGGGTTGTGCCACCCCCCCTTGGGGCACCCCCAGGTGCTGCTCTGGCCCATCCTGGGTGTTCTGATCCATAAAAAATCACCAAAAAGTTTCGTGGTGTTTGGACTCCGTTTGATATTGATTTCCTATGATGTACTCCCTCCGTCCCATAATATAAGAATGTTTTTGAAACTAGTGTAGTGTCAAAAACGTTCTTATATTATGGGATGGAGGGAGTAAAAAACAAGCAAAAAACAACAACTAGCACTGGGTGCTGGGTCAATTGGTTAGTCCTAAACAATGATATAAAGTTGATATAAAATGATTGTAAAACATCCAAGAATGATAATATATCAGCATGAATACTTCATAAATTATAGATACGTTGGAGATGTATCAGGCGACTACACCCGTTTCTATAGGCTCCTCGGCATGTAGATGGCGGACGGCGTCCGCGGCATAGCCGGGCTAAGTATAGTTTGCATGTTTATCTGTTTTTGTACAAATTTCTATGAAATATCGCCGAGTTTGTGCCAGATCGCCGGGTTTGTACAATTTTCTATGAAATATCGCCGAGTTCGGGCGATTTTGGCGGCGACCTAGGGGCCTCGACTGGGAACGCAATCGCCCCCACGCTCCAAGCAAACGCCGGTTTGGCCCCAGGCGGCTCCTTTTGGGCGTCCTGTGGGCCGAACGGCTGGAGATGCTCTTAGTTCAAAGTTACGACACTTATTTTGGATCGGAGGGAGTACCAACCTTTGAGGGAATAAGCATAATTAAAGGTATTATGCCAATATAAAACTTGTTAGTTAGGACATGGTTTATTTCATCTAAGCCACACAAAATAACGAGACAATTGCATTCTTGCCCCTAGTTGCAGCCTACCCATGTGGTTTGCCCTTACTTCTCGACCTTGCTCAGTTTTGCCCTTAGATTTTTTCCAGGGGTCACTTGAATGTCCTTCCATCATGGTGTCGTTTGGTTAGCGCCGTTTGACCGTGACATGGCACCATTTTGGACATTTTTGCCCCTAGTGACTGGCAAAAGGGTTGTGTCACTTACATGTAGAACCCACCATAAAAGAATAAAATAATAAACATACCTCACTTCTCGCTCCCTTACATGCAGGACCCACTAGGAAAAACATAAAATAAATAAAATCCAAATAATCTCTCTCCTCTCCATCTCCTACGTCCCAAAGACATGGGAGATGCCTGGCTGCGCGGTTGCCGAGAACCAACGTGCGAGGAGGAAGGAAAGCGGCCGGGGCGGGCTTGAAGGGCCACTCCGCACCCATGGTTTCTGCCTTGGCTGCCCGTGTCGCCACAAACCCATGCGACGCCCTTGCCGATCTCCTCCAACTCCAGCGGCCAACCTACGTGTACGCGGCCACCTGCCTCCTCGATCCTCGAGACAATGTCAGCAGGTCCGTGGTGTTGCGCCTCGTCCCCAATCGAGGTAGTCGGCCGGGGATGGCCCCGCCGCGATGCCACACATCACCCCTCTTGAGTAAAGATATCCAGCCGCCATGGTTGATTCGTCATCAATGTCGCACCCCAGCCTCCTCGTCACCTTTGTTGACTCCATAGGGACTCCCAAAGATGCATGCTACCTCCTCGTCACGGCCCTCGACCCCGAGTACCCATCTAGCGCGAGCATTCTCTGACCATCACCTCCACCGGCAATGGCGACGCCTCCCGAGTTCCTTTGCAACTTCAGGACACCCCCGTGCGCTCGTGGTGATCTGCACCTCCCATCTCTCCTTTCCGTACCTGGAAGCTCCGCGTCACCTCGTGCCGTCATTGATGACCCACAAGTATAGGGGATCTATCATAGTCCTTTTGATAAGTAAGAGTGTCGAACCCAACGAGGAGCAGAAGGAAATGACAAGTGGTTTTCAGCAAGGTATTCTCTGCAAGCACTGAAATTATCGGTAATGGATAGTTTTGTGATAAGGTAAATCGTAACGGGTAACAAGTAAATAAAGTAACTAAGGTGCAGTAAGGTGGCCCAATCCTTTTTGTAGAAAAGGACAAGCCTGGACAAACTCTTATATAAAGCAAAGCGCTCCCGAGGACACATGGGAATTGCTATCAAGTTAGTTTTCATCATACTCATATGATTCACGTTCATTACTTTGATGATTTGATATGTGGGTGGACCGGTGCTTGGGTGTTGCCCTTCCTTGGACAAGCCTCCCACTTATGATTAACCCCTCTC
The DNA here is from genome assembly GCF_018294505.1 of Triticum aestivum. Taxonomy (NCBI): domain Eukaryota; kingdom Viridiplantae; phylum Streptophyta; class Magnoliopsida; order Poales; family Poaceae; genus Triticum; species Triticum aestivum. Next base: position 43,801,135 of record NC_057796.1, read on the forward strand.
GCAAGCATCCGCAACTATAAAAGAAGTATTAAGGTAAACCTAACCATAGCATGAAACATATGGATCCAAATCAGCCCCTTACGAAGCAACGCATAAACTAGGGTTTAAGCTTCTGTCACTCTAGCAACCCATCATCTACTTATTAAAAAAAATTCCCAATGCCTTCCCCTAGGCCCAAATAATGGTGAAGTGTCATGTAGTCGACGTTCACATAACACCACTAGAGAAGAGACAACATACATCTCATCAAAATATCGAACGAATACCAAATTCACATGATTACTTATAACGAGACTTCTCCCATGTCCTCGGGAACAAACGTAACTACTCACAAAGCATATTCATAATCATAATCAGAGGAGTATTAATTATCATTAAGGATCTGAACATATGATCTTCCACCGAATAAACCAACTAGCATCAACTACAAGGAGTAATCAACACTACTAGCAACCCACAAGTACAAATCTAAGGTTTTGGGACCAAGATCGAATACAATAGATGAACTAGGGTTTGAGAGGATATGGTGCTGGTGAAGATGTTGATGGAGATTGACCCCCTCTCGATGAGAGGATCGATGGTGATGACGATGGCGATGATTTCCCCCTCCCGGAGGGAAGTTTCCCCGGCAGAACAGCTCTGCCGGAGCCCTAGATTGGTTCTGCCCAGGTTTCGCCTCGAGACGGCGGTGCTTCGTCCCGAAAGCTTCCTTCTAATTTTTTCCAGGGTGAAAGACACCATATAGCCAAAGATGGGCACCGGAGGCATGCCAGGGGGCCCATAAGGTCGGGGGGGCGCCCAGGGGGGTAGGGTACGCCCTCCACCCTTGTGGCTGGCAGGTGGGCCCCCTCTAGTTCTTTCTTCGCCCAATATTTTTATATATTCCAAAAATAAGCTCCGTGAAGTTTCAGGACTTTTGGAGTTGTACAAAATAGGTCTCTAATATTTGGTCCTTTTCCAGTCCAGAATTCCAGCTGTCGGCATTCTCCCTCTTCATGTAAACCTTATAAAATAAGAGAGAATATGCATAAGTATTGTGATATAACGTGTAATAACAGCCTATAATGCAATAAATATCAATACAAAAGCATGATGCAAAATGTACGTATCAGTCGTCTGCCACCACGGGAGCTCATTGTGTTGTGTCGTCATTTGGGACCTTTAGTTTAATTAGCCAAAACTCCCTCCGTCCCATAATGTAAGACGTTTTTTGACACTAGCTAGTACATTATGGGACAGAGGGAGTATTAATTAGCCTAACCACCTACAAACTAGCCACTGGGTTGTGGCCCCACACCCCCACTAACCCCTGTTAGTTGTCGATTAGTTAATTTAGTTTTGTCAATTAGCTAACTAACTAGCCACTCTATGACAGTGGGCCCTGCCTCTTTCATAAATTCATTTTTCTTGGTGGGTCCCTAATACGTCTCCAATGTATCTAGAATTTATGAAGTATTCATGTCATGTTTACAATAATTTTATATGATTTTGGTATGATTTGATTAGAACTAACCCAGACTGACGCAGTTTTTAGCAGAACTACCGTGGTGTCATTTTTTGTGCGGAAATAAAAGTTCTCGGAACGAGCCAAAAATTTACGAAGAATATTTTTGGAAAATATAAAAAATACCGGAACGAAAAGATATCGGAGAGGAGTCCCGAGGCCACCACAAGGGTGGAGGGCGCGCTCCCGTCGTTGTCGTCGCCTGATGGGCCCCCTTGACTTGTCCCCGACGCCAACACCTCCTATAAATCCCAAAACCTCCAGAAATAAACCGAGGTCCGGAGTTCCGCCACCGCAAGCCTCTGTAGCCACAAAAAAACCAATCGGGAGCCCGTTCCGGCACCCTGCCGGAGGGGGAAACCATCACCGGTGGCCATCTTCATCATCCCGGCGGTCTCCATGACGAGGAGGGAGTAGTTCACCCCCGGGGATGAGGGTATGTACCAGTAGCTATGTGTTTGATCTCTCTCACTCTCTCTTGTGTTCTTGATATGGCACGATCTTGATGTACCGCGAGCTTTGCTACTATAGTTGAATCATATGGTGTTTCTCCCCCCTCTACCTTCTTGTGATGAATTGAGTTTTACCTTTGAGGTTTCACTATTATCGGATTGAGTACTATTATGGATTTGAGAACACTTGATGTATGTCTTGCGTGGGATACCCGTGGTGACAATGGGGTGTTCTATTGATTCACTTCATGTATGTTTTGGCACTCAACTCGCGGATTCTCGAGGTGACATTGGGGTAATCTATGCATAGGGGTTGATGCACATTTTCGTCCTTGTTTCTCCGGTAGGAATCTTAGGGCACTCTTTGAGGTTCTTTATGTTGGATTGAATATTATGAATCTGAAGTTGTTTGATGCATATCGTATAATTGACCCACGGATACTTGTGGTGACATTGGAGTATCTAGGTGACATTAGGGTTGATTGATGTGTGTCATATGGTGTTATTTTACTACGAACTCTAGGGCTGTTTGTGACACTTATAGGAATAGCTCAATGGATTGATGGGAAAGAATAACTTTGAGGTGGTTTCGTACCCTACAAGCAATTTCATCTTATGTTCTCCTCGATAGGAACTTTGGAGTGACTCTTTGACGCACGTTGAGGAATTGCCATATGATTTAATTATGTTATCATTGTTGAGAGAACTTACGCTAGTGAAAGTATGAACCCTAGGCCTTGTTTTTAAGCATTGCAATACCGTTTTTGCTCACTTTTTGGTACTTTCTACCTTGCTGTTTTTATATTTTCAGATTACAAAAACCTATATCTACCATCCATATTACACGTATATCACTATCTCTTCGCCGAACTAGTGCACCTATACAATTTACCATTGTATTGGGTGTGTTGGGGACACAAGAGACTCTTTGTTATTTGGTTGCAGGGTTGTTTAAGAGAGACCATCTTCATCCTACGCCTCCCACGGATTGATAAACCTTAGGTCATCCACTTGAGGAAAAGTTGCTACTGTCCTACAAAACACTGCGCTTGGAGGCCCAACACGAGTCTACAAGAAGGTTGCGTAGTAGACATCAGTCCCACATGTAAGGTACTTTGTCAGGGAGTTACCTTAACCTAGCGTCAATGAAGGGCGGGCCCAAAGCCCTCCCTCTTGACCGGTCCTCCTGACTATAGGTATTCATGTCGGGGGTAAAAATGTCCAAAGCGGCGTCACGTCACGGTCAAACGGTGCAGACCGGACGGTATCGTGATGGAAGGCCATTCGAGCGATCCGTGGGCAAATCTATGGGAAAACCTGAGCAAGGTCGAAAAGTAAGGTCAAACCCCGTCGGTAGGTTCCAACTAGGGGCAATAATGCAATTGTCCCAAAAATAATACGCTTTCTTGACTCTATATAAGATGGTTCTTTACAAAGATTTAATCTCCGGTCCCTAATCACTCGTGCCACCTAAAGTAAATTGTGCATGTTATAAATGTTTTTCATGCTTATGGAATTTTACATGCCATTTCATTAATAGGATAGATTGTCCATGTTCATGTTCTTGAGTTTTGCTCGTAGTCCAAATTTCCAAAAAACGCAAATGATCGATGTATGCACATATATGTGCAAATATAAATTTAGTGTGCATGTAATAGGTTTTTTAATGTATAATAAGCATTCTTAATGATGTGCATGGCTACATAGATTTTTGTATCATTTTACTCGACGACAACTTTTCAAGACTAAAACCACAAACTAATAACTATATATAGTTGTAGTTTTTTTTCGCACGATATATAGTTGTAGTGTTAACAGAATCAGCTTTCATGTTTAATCTTGTTGTTTAGAAAACATGTTTAGTTCATGGACCAGCTCTGGGCCAAGACTGGATGACTGTCTGGGGCCCAGGCCTAGGGCTCCCATGATCGTATATATATACACTGTCGTGTGCCCCTGTGTCTAGCATACGGCGAGACAGAGGGAACCCCTCGCTGAAGGGAGACGCCAGTTGGGCCGGCTCAGGCGCGTGGGAAAGAACAGCCTCTTTTCTATTTTATTTTTTCCATGTATTTCCTTTTTTTGATTTATTTTTTACATTTGCTTATATTCCAAATATTCTATATAAATATATTTAAGAAAGCACTCTACATAAAAACATTTGCAAAATATTGATCAAGCATTTGAAAAATGTTAAATATGTATAGAGAAAATGTTATCATGTATACGAAAAATATATACAAAAAAATAAAATATATATGAAACAATTTGATCATGTATTTAGAAACAATGTTGACCATGTATCTCAAAAATTTAATCTTGTATTTGCAAAATGTTAATCAAGCGTTTAAAAAATGTATAAAATGTGTATATAAAAATGTTGACTATGTATTAGGAAAATGTAAAATTTGTATTAAAAAATGTTAAACATGTATTAGAAAACTATTGTTGACATATACAAAACAAAGAAAACCAAAGAAGAAGATAAACTGATAAAAAACATTGAAAACAATAAAAACAGTAAACAATAAAACCGGAGAAGAAAAAGAAACAAAACAAAAAATAATTCAAAAAGGGGAAATGGAGAAATACAAATAAAAAGGAAAGAAAATAAAAACAATGAAAACAAAGAAAGAAATGAAGAAAGATTGATGAAAAAATTAAGATGAAACAAAAAAAACCTTAAAAAACTAATGCAAATCGGGTTCTTTTAGCCTCAACTAGGTGGCACCCTAGTAGTTTACACGAAGCTAAAGTTGGTTTAGTGGACAGCAACCTTAAACCTGAACCAGTAGACCCAGAATCCTGATTTCTCCCTTTTTCTTCTTCTAATTTAGGAGTACTTTTCAACATGCGCTAATAGACGGCCCAGTAGCTCAGGGAGCATTCGCTTCAGCGAGACGGAAATAGCGCTCGCGTAAAACGAGAAATAGTCTAAATATTCTAAACAAATGTTGGGCCGACACGTGTATACTGCCCACCCAGCCTTGTTGAGCCGGCCCAAGCGCACGGAGCCACAACTTTGTTTTATTTCTTTTTTTCGGTTTTCATTTTTTGCTTTCATTTTTACTTTTGTTTATACTTTCAAATATTCTAAATAAATATATTAAAAAACTACTCTACAAAAAACGTTTAAAAAAATGTTGACGAAGCATTTAAAAATTCCTAAATGTTTATCACATATATGGAAAATATATACAAAAATACAATGTGTATATAAAAATGTTAATCAAGCATTTGAGCAAAAATGAAAAAGTATTTGAACAAGGTTAATCAGGCATTTGGAAAATGTTAAATGTGTATAGAATTTTTTTTGACCATGTATTGAAAAAATGATCAAACAATTTCATCATGTATATAAAAATGTCAAGCATTCAAAAAAATAAACAAATATTTGGGAAAAAAATCAACCATTTGGAAAATGTTAAATGTGTAAAGAAGAAAATTTTGACAATGTACTAAGAATGATGAATTTTGTTGGAAATCGTTTAAAAACACCCGCATGGAAATCATCTGCGTCCAGCAGACGCCACGCGTCGCGATGGGACTACGCACGACACCCCGCTTTTCCTCCTAAGCCACTTGTTTTCTATCGTTATCTTTTATGTTGACGGCGTCATCTCCTACCTCTCTCCTTCTCCCACCTATCTGCCTAGCTCCTCCGACCATCGCACTGCGAGGCTGTGCCAGCATCGCGCGCTGCTGCTGGTACCCCTGCGTTTTGCAGCGGGCACCATGCTGACTCCCGCGTTTGCAGTCTTGCATGGAGGAGCTCTTCAATCCCATAGTAGTTGACGACTCAGCGTAAGTGCAACTCGCCACCGGCCTTGCAGCTATGGCGTCGCTCACCACCTCTGTTGCAATGAAGCGTCGTTGGGGTCGTTAGAGCTCCGCGCGCGCCTGCAATGGAGCTCCGCCAGCAATGCAATGGAACATCGTCGAGGTTGTTGGAGCTCTGCGCGCGACTGCAATGGAGCTTCAACGACGCTACAATGGAGCGCCACCGGTGTCGTTGGAGCTTCACCGGAGCAATGAATTTCCGGGGCTGCAATAAAGCGTCACCGGGGTCGTTGGAGCTCCACCATGCCTACAATGGATCTTTGCTAGACATTAATGGAGCTTCGCGGGTTGCCGACGGTGATGCATTGGACCTTTTTCTCATGTTGTGGTGCGGCACCGCCGTCCGAGGCTCGCCATCGGTCTGCAACTCTGCTCCGATGAAGCACCGCCATTCGCGACACCCGCTGCAAGGCAACATCGCTGCCGGGGAGTGGCAGCGGCCTCTGGTGTGGATCGTTAGGGGCACGAGCTGACAGGGGGTGCCATGGTGCCGTGAACAGGGGCGGCTACTTTTCTCCCTGAGGCAAAGTGGGTGCTTTGTTTGAAGTTGTAGAGAGATGTGTGAACTGATGCCTGGCGAGCCGACCAATTTTGGGGCAAAATCAGTCGATTGGTGGGTAGTAACCGCCAATTTTTTTATCATGTATATGAAAAGTTAATCAAGCATTTGAAAAAATAGTGAACAAGTAACTGAAAAATATTAATAAAGCATTTGAGAAAAGTTAAATTAGGTTAGAAAAAATGTTGATCATGTATTAACAAAGTGATATAAAAATTTGATCATCTATATAAAAATATTAACCACGCATTTAAAAAAATGTTGAAAAATGTTAATCAAGCATTCAAAAGATGTGAAATTTGTATAGAAAATATGTTGACCATGTTTAAAAATATATTAATATTGCATTAAAAAATTTTAACCAAGCATTTAAAAATGCTAAATGTGTATAGAAAATGTTGACCATCTGTTAAAAAATGTTTATATTGAATTAAATAAAGGTCAATCATTTTTCTTGAAATTTCCTAATAGTGTGTTTAGGAAAATTGTTGACAATGTATTCAAATTATGTTAATACTGTATTTGAAAAAATGTTTATCAGGAATTTGAAATATATTAAAATTTTCAGTTAGAAACTTGACCATGTATTCAAAAAATGTTAAATTTGTATATTAGAAAAATTTTAAATGTGTATTAGAAAAATGCTCTTGACATATACCAAAAAATGTAGAATGGAAACAAAAAACAAAGAAAACCTAGAAATGTAAACCGAAAAAGAACCAAAAAACAAAATAAAAAATAAAGAAAAAAAATGGAAAAATAATGAAAAACGATAAAGAAATAAAAAAAGAAAAAAGGTGAAAACTAAGGAAGAAACAAAAAACGAAAGTAAAAAAGGAAAATGAGTAAGATAAGAAAAACCGAGAAAAAAATGAAAGAATAAAAGAAAAACCAAAAGAAAAAAGAAGAAAAAAACAAAGAAGAAATATGGAAAGCAAAGAAAACACAAAAGAAAATAATAGGAAAAAACTGCGGAAACATAATAAAAATAAAGAAACAAGAAAGAAAACAAAATAACCAATAAAAATAAGATAAAGAAACGAAGAAAAATAGGGGAAAATTAAAAAATCGAAAACTAGTATAAAAATCCGGCTCCTTTCTTCTAGTAGGCCGCGCCCTGCTTATTTTAACACGAATTTTATGTTACCTAAGTGGAAACAGTGATGTGAAGCAACTAGAAGATCACATGATCGATCCCCAAAGCGCTGCCCCTTTTTTTACTCTATTTCTTCCAAATATATTCACGAGTGGGCTGGCCTGTTACTGTACACACTTCACGCGAGAGATCCTTCCATCTCGCGTGATGCGAGATATAGTCGCCTCGGAGGAAGGGGGACACAGTCTCGAAAGAGCTAGCCAGTCGACATTCCACGCAAATACTATATATTGCGTATTGTGAGGTGCATATAGAGCTGTCTAATCTATTAGGCGCTTCAAGAGCCGGTTACAGTGTTTGCAAACTGGCGCCTGAAGCAACTCATTCACGAGCGGCTCCCTCTTCGAGCTGGACCGTCCCTCTACCTATTTGTTTTCTTTTTATTCTTACTACAGTTCGCGGAAGCCCCGATTCTATTTCAAATGAACTTTTTTTCGATATTGATGAACTTTTTTGAAATTCGATGAACTTTTCTCCAAATCAATGAACTTGTTTTTCCAAATTCAATGAACTTTTGTCCTTTTTTATTTTTTATTTTCTGTTTTTTCCCGGCAGTATCAGTTTTTCTTTCTTTTTTTCTCCTTTTTGTTTTTCAAATTCATGAGCTTAATTGTCCCGATTTTAGTCTATGGGCATCTTTTACATGTGATGAACATTTAGAACAAATACAAACTATTTTTGACATTCAAATGGGTAAACCAAATTTTATGTATTATGAACAATTTTTAAGTGGCACCGAGATATTTTATATTTTATGTTTTTTTATCAAAGTTTCACACTATTTTTATATTTCGTGAATGGGTTTCAAAAATGCCATGAACATATTTAAAAATGCGTGAACAAATTTTTGAATGATATGAGTTTCTTTTATGAGTTAGGGAACAAATTAAATTTTCAGGATCTTTTATATCACGAAAATATTTTTCTCTATTTGAATATTTTTTCAATTACAATTTTTTTAAAACCATGTGAACAAACTTTTGAATTCCGACAAACATTTGTTCAAAATGGTGAACATTGTTTTAAATGCCATGGAACTATTTTAAAAATGTGAACTTTTTCTAGATGTCACGAATATTGTTTTGAATTATACAAACTTTTTTTCTAAATCCATGCGAACAAAAGTTTACATTAGTACTTATTTTAATACAAAACGAACATCCTTGAACACATGATGAACAGTATATGCATTCATGATGAACCATTTAGAATTCATGGATAACTTTAGTTAATACACTATAAACATTACATAAAATTAGTAAAATGAAAATATTTTCCCAATTATTGATTTATTAGAAAGGAAAAGAAGGGGAAAAGAGAGCAAAGCATAGAACAACTAGCGATTACCCAGGAAAGGAAAATATAACTAGCGATCAATCTCCATTGAATGTGTGAGCGAACTCCACGCGTCTCGCAAAGAGTGACGTACCCGACAGAGGCCAGTCCTATTTAGTGCATATCACGCTGAATACCCTGAGCGAGGTTAAATGGGCCCATATTTGGTTTTTTTTTCGTGTTTTCTCCATTGGTTTTGTGATGGTTCTAGAACCTTCCTTGAATCATTTTTTTTTCTGTATTTCTTTCTATTGGTTTTTCCTGGTTTTCTTTTCCTTTTTTAGTTCAAATTTTAGTTTTCCTTTTTGATTCTTTGTTTGTTCTTTTTTCGAATTTGTCAACATTTTTTGAAATCTATGATGCTTTTAAAATTCATGAAAACATTGTGTATTTGCGATAATTTTAAAATTTAACTACATGTTTTTATTTTTTTGAATTTTTTTAAAATGCATGAACTACAAATTCAGGACCACTTTTTGAATTTGTGACCATTTTAGGGAAACAAAATATATACTTTACTAATTCTGAATATTGTTTGAATTCAGAATATTTTTCAAATTCTTGAACATGTTTTGAGACTTGCCACCGAGAAAACCGCCTAAAAACTATCTCACACAAACAACATGAAGTACTACATCCACTTTTGTTACTAGGCTTGCCCATTAGAGTTGGCACTGGGAAGCAGGTGCCCTTTTGCATGCTATGCTTCGGGCTAGGAGGGGAAACAACATTCCCCGATAGACCAAAATCACTATTTAAGGGGTATCTCTTGCGAAGATCACTCCCCACCTCCTCTGGTGATGACAAATGGTGCACTACATGTATGACACTTGTCACAACCAGGGAGTTTTGTGTTTTTTCGTAGATTTGTTTTTCCAAAACGTTTTATCTCTTACACCGTGCATCCAGATCATGAACTGTTTTACATTGTGTTTCTCGTGTCTAGATCTTTAAAATTAGATTTCATGTTAATAGATTTGGATGAACTTTTTCCCAAACAAAACTAGATTTGCACAACTAGGCTTTAGCCGTCATCGAACTGCCCAGGAAAAGGAAATGAATAGCAATCGGTCCTCGGCAGGACGAAGAACATTGCTAGATCGCCTAGTTGTGCTTTTCGGAATTCTTTATTTTTGTGGCTCATCTTGCTCGCCTGGAAGTTCGATGGCGGCATGCGCTAGTGCCTCTCCAGTCATGTCGGGTACCACGAGGAACAAGCTCTTCGCTTTCTTGGTCTTTTGCTCTAGTACACGCCTATGGCTGTATAAGTGTAGCATCTTCATCTCCTTATCACTATACAAATCTACCGAACCATATTTTTTATAAGGGTTTGCCCCCGCCCTATTTTTATTAAAAGGAGGCAACATCTGCCGAACCATGTTAGTTGTTAATGTTCTAATTTCTAAAATTCTAACTCTATATTTATTTTACTTGGCAATTTTAGGTGTTATAATGTTTCCTAAGAAGCATTTGTTGTAATTTGAGAAAGGGAAAAGAAGGAAAATGAGAAAATCAATTGATTGAACCACCCAACGACTCATCCTGTCGACTTCACTCTAGGGCCCTACAAAATATAGAGCCAGCCTTGGTTTAGTTTATGTTATCCAAACGTGATTTGCAAGTCCAAGGCCACGAGGTATAACAAATGGCCGAGCCACATGGAATCCAAAAAAAACAGATCTTTAGGACTTCTACATAAGATTTTGAGTAATTTACAATGATGAATTTAGTGAATTATACTAGTGACTCTCGATGTCAGTGTAACTTACATGCAAACCAGCTTGAATTCCATTGAGAGTATCTCTGCCTATAATCTAAATGGCATCTATACTTTGCCAGGTTGTAGTCATTAACATAGAGTGCAGCCTCTACACCACAAAATTCATTTCCAGATCCTGGGGGTCATACATGACTCGAAAACTGTCAAAACACAATTAGTGTAGCCTTAGTATGTAAGTCAATATTCTAGGACGCAATTTGAAATATTTTGAAATAAACTAAGTGCAAGACACGCATAATACTCACATAAGATAATACATTACTTCTGTTCAAAGTTTGTTCTTCACTTGCGGTCAATAATTCTTTATGAATTCTGAAGGGCCATGCCACTATTGAGTTTCCTTGCTTCAAATTGTTAAAGACGGGGGAGGGTTGTTCAAAAATCTCTTATACTACTTAAAAAGACTAGTAAATGCGCACGTGCAACGCACGTTAATATTTAGGCAATATATTCATTGCACGCGAATATTAGGTATACTATTATTTGTGTGTTAATCCTGTGATCAGTGCAATATTTGGTATGATATTAATTGCACGTTAAACACGTTTAACGCTCGCCATTGGAGCGGTCTAGGTAGTTGGATTGACTTAGTTCGATGGCCGAGATCAGTTGTATCTGCCCCTTTGGGTTTTTTTATATTGGTATAGATAAATGCGCACGTGCAACGCACGTTAATATTTAGGCAATATATTCATTGCACGCGAATATTAGGTATGCTATTATTTGTATGTTAATCCTGTGATTAGTGCAATATTTGGTATGATATTAATTGCACGTTAAACACGTTTAACGCTCGCCATTGGAGCAGTCTAGGTAGTTGGATTGACTTAGTTCGATGACCGAGATCAGTTGGATCTGCCCCTTTGGGTCTTTTTATATTGGTATAGATATAGATATAGATAGAATAAGGTTCCATGTTTCACTTTTTCCCCCCACTACCCATTCGTCCAACCTTCCTCGTATAATAATCAATCACTTTAATTTACTTACCTTCTGGACCAATTTAATTTTAATTTACTTACTAAACTTCTCATAAAAATATAAGGTAAACATGGGCAAGATTTGATAAACATTTATTTACACAATCATATTAGCAGCTAACGTACTAGCATATTTATAATCCTTTGCAACGCATGGGCATTGTCCTAGTGTAACAAAATATTTGCATTCTATGGTTGTTGCAATATTTTTGTACTTGTATCTAGCTCAAATAAATTGGAACCAAATACAATATTTATGCCTTGAATAGAAGCAAACATCCTCCTCCTCCTCTGATTGTATTGACAAGAAGTAGAATTAAAAAAAAAATACGTTAAGAAGAATTCTCCATTTAGAGGTCAAGATGAAACACACGTGCTAGTACATGGATGATCCTTTTGTCGGACCTCCCCCCTTTTTTGAAAAATAGCATAGCTTTATTAATTGCAAAAAACGGTTACATCGCCTATAAGAAGAGATACAATATCGTCGAACGGCTCCTCAAGCCAATCCCTTGTCGTGAATTTTTTTTGCTAGCTTAGCAAGTTCATGGGCAACCTTATTCGCTTCCCTATTACCATGTTCAAAACTAGTAAAAGTAAAATTACAAGCCAAAAAATACCATTCATCAAACACTCCACCGCTGCTCCAGCCGACCAGTCGGACCTCCCTCCCTTAGATATTGTGAAAATCCAAGAGAATATAGGAGTAGATGGGGGAAATTAATGAGAGTCATTTATACATTATTGCATAGAAAATGTGTGAAATTAATTGGTTACTTCAACACAAAATCTTGCTAGAAAATCGGGATTTAAGAAGAAAATTAATGCATAACATTTACAACCTGTGGAAAATATCATAATGCATTTAATGAACAAGAAAAATTCTATAATTTAATGAAAAGTAATAAAATATTTTTATTACTCACATAGAAAATATAGAAACTAATTTAGTGAAAAAACAAAATCTAGATGGAAGAAAAGATTAATTACAGATATTTAGAACTTGCATCAAAAATATATAAATTGATCCAGTAAATAAAAAATTGGGTTTATGAAACATATTAACGAAGGGTATTTAGTACTATACGCAAGAACACACACAAAATATGAATTGGTTCAATAAAAGGGGAAAATCTAGGATTTAAGAAAGAAAAATACTTGTTGAAAAGTGTTTGAAATGTCGCCACGTACATACAAACAATATGTATATTGATGCAAGATTTGTGGAGGCCCTTAGCGCTGCGAGCATTGGGGTAGTTATTAGAAACCATATTGGAGAAGTTATAATTTCCTCTTGGGATTATATTGGCACGTGCTTTAGCATCGAGGAACCGGAACTTAGAGCGACCCTCCCCGACCATTATATCAGTATCACTCTGTTGGGGAACATAGCATGCAATTTCAAAAAATTTCCTACGATCACGCAAGATCTATCTAGGAGATGCATAGCAACGAGAGGGGGAGAGTGTGTCCACGTACCCTTGTAGACCGAAAGCGGAAGCGTTAGTATAACGCGGTTGATGTAGTCGAACATCTTCGCGATCCAACCGATCTAGTACAGAACGTACGACACCTCCGAGTTCAGCACACGTTCAGCTCGATGACGTCCCTCGAACTCTTGATCCAGCAAAGGGTCGAGGGAGAGTTTCGTCAGCACGATGGCGTGGTGGCGGTGATGGTGATGTGATCCGTGCATGGCTTCGCCTAAGCACTACTATGCTATGACCGGAGGAGTAAACTGTGGAGGGGGGCACCGCACACGGCTAAGAGAAGAACTGTTGTTCTTTGGGGTGCCCCTGCCCCTGTATATAAATGAGGGGAGGAGGAGGCCGGCCACCAGGGGCGCGCCAAGGAGAGGGGAGTCCTACTAGGACTCCAGACCTACTAGGATCCCCCTTTTTTTCCTTCACATGGAGGGGGAAAGAGGGAAGGGAGAGGGAAGAGGAGAAGGAAAGGGGCGCGCGCCCCCTCCCCTAGTCCAATTCGGACTCCCTATGGGAGGGGGGCACGGCCACCCCTTGTGGGCTGCCTCCCCTCTCCCCTATGGCCCATGTAGGCCCATTACTTTCCATAGGGGGTTCCGGTAACCCCTCGGTACTCCGATAAATATCCAAAACGTCCCGAAACCATTCCGGTGTCCAAATACTATCGTCCAATATATCAATCTTTACCTCTCGACTATTTCAAGACTCCTTGTCATGTTCGTGATCTCATCCGTGACTCCAAACAATCTTCAGTCACCAAAACACATAACTCATAACACAAATCATCATCGAACGTTAAGCGTGCGGACCCTACGGGTTCGAGAACTATGCAGACATGACCGAGACACATCTCCGATCAATAACCAACAGCGGAACCTAGATGCTCATATTGGTTCCTACATATTCTACGAAGACCTTTATCGGTCAAACCGCAATAACAACATACGTTATTCCCTTTGTCATCGGTATGTTACTTGCCCGAGATTCGATCGTTGGTATCCTCATACCCAGTTCAATCTCGTTACCGGCAAGTCTCTTTACTCGTTCCGTAATGCATCATCCCGTAACTAACTCATTAGTCACATTGCTTGCAAGGCTTATAGTGATGCGCATTACCGAGAGGGCCCAGAGATACTTCTCTGATACTCGGAGAGAGAAATCCTAATCTCGATCTATGCCAACCCAACAAACACCTTCGGAGACACCTATAGAGCTTCTTTATAATCACCCAGTTACGTTATGACGTTTGATAGCACAAAAGGTGTTCCTGCGGTATTCGGGAGTTGCATAATCTCATAGTCAAAGGAATATGTATAAGTCATGAAGAAAGCAATAGCAATAAAACTTAACGATCATTATGCTAAGCTAACGGATGGGTCTTGTCCATCACATCATTCTCTAATGATGTGATCCCGTTCATCAAATGACAACACATGTCTGGTCAGGAAACATAACCATCTTTGATTAACGAGCTAGTCAAGTAGAGGCATACTAGGGACACTTTGTTTTGTCTATGTATTCACACATGTATCAAGTTTCCGGTTAATACAATTCTAGCATGAATAATAAACATTTATCATGATATAAGGAAATATAAATAACAACTTTATTATTGCCTCTAGGGCATATTTCCTTCAGTCTCCCACTTAGAGTCAATAATCTAGATTACATTGTAATGATTCTAACCCCCATGGAGTCTTGGTGCTGATCATGTTTTGCTCGTGGAAGTGGCTTAGTCAACGGGTCTGCAACATTCAGATCCGTATGTATTTTGCAAATCTCTATGTCTCCCTCCTTGACTTGATCGCGGATGGAGTTGAAGCGTCTCTTGATGTGTTTGGTTCTCTTGTGAAATCCGGATTCCTTCGCTAAGGCAATTGCTCCAGTATTGTCACAAAAGATTTTCATTGGACCCGATGCACTAGGTATTACACCTAGATCGGATATGAACTCCTTCATCCAGACTCCTTCATTTGCTGCTTCCGAAGAAGCTATGTACTCCGCTTCACACGTAGATCCCGCCACGACGCTCTGCTTGGAACTGCACTAACTGACAGCTCCACCATACAATATAAATATGTATCCGATTTGCGACTTAGAGTCATCCGGATCAGTGTCAAAGCTAGCATCGATGTAACCATTTACGATAAGCTCTTTGTCACCTCCATAAACGAGAAACATATCCTTAGTCCTTTTCAGGTATTTCAGGATGTTCTTGACCGCTGTCCAGTGATCCACTCCTAGATTACTTTGGTACCTCACTGCTAAACTTATAGCAAGGCACACATCAGGTCTGGTACACAACATTGCATACATGATAGAACCTATGGCTGAGGCATAGGGAATGACTTTCATTTTCTCTCTATCTTCTGAAGTGGTCGGGCATTGAGTCTGACTCAACTTCACACCTTGTAACACAGGCAAGAACCCTTTCTTTGACTGATCCATTTTGAACTTCTTCAAAACTTTATCAAGGTATGTGCTTTGTGAAAGTCCAATTAAGCGTCTTGATCTATCTCTATAGATCTTGGTGCCCAATATATAAGCAGCTTCACAGAGGTCTTTCATTGAAAAATTCTTATTCAAGTATCCTTTTATGCTATCCAGAAATTCTATATCATTTCCAATCAACAATATGTCATCCACATATAATATTAGAAATGCTACAGAGCTCCCACTCACTTTCTTGTAAATACATGCTCTCCAAAAGTCTGTATAAAACCATATGCTTTGATCACACTATCAAAGCGTATATTCCAACTCCGAGAGGCTTGCACCAGTCCATAAATGGATCGCTGGAGCTTGCACACTTTGTTAGCACCTTTAGGATCGACAAAACCTTCTGGTTGCATCATATACAACTCTTCTTTAAGAAATCCATTAAGGAATGCAGTTTTGACATCCATTTGCCAAATTTCATAATCAGAAAATGCGGCAATTGCTAACATGATTCGGACAGACTTAAGTATCGCTACGGGTGAGAAGGTCTCATTGTAGTCAACTCCTTGAACTTGTCAAAAACCTTTCGCAACAAGTCAAGCTTTGTAGATAGTAACATTACCATCAGCGTCAGTCTTCTTCTTGAAGATCCATTTATTTTCTATGGCTTGCCGATCATCGGGCAAGTCAACCAAAGTCCACACTTTGTTCTCATACATGGATTCCATCTTAGATTTCATGGCCTCAAGCCATTTCGCGGAATCTGGGCTCATCATCGCTTCCTCATAGTTCATAGGTTCGTCATGGTCTAGTAACATGACTTTCAGAACAGGATTACCGTGCCACTCTGGTGCGGAACGTACTCTGGTTGACCTAGGAGGTTCGGTAGTAACTTGATCTGAAGTTTCATGATCATCATCATTAACTTCCTCACTAATTGGTGTAGGCATCACTGGAACTGATTTCTGTGATGAAATACTTTCCAATTCGAGAGAAGGTACAACTACCTCATCAAGTTCTACTTTCCTCCCACTCACTTCTTTCGAGAGAAACTCCTTCTCTAGAAAGGATCCATTATTAGCAACGAATATCTTGCCTTCGGATCTGTGATAGAAGGTGTACCCAACAGTTTCCTTTGGGTATCCTATGAAGATGCATTTCTCCGATTTGGGTTCGAGCTTATCAGGCTGAAGTTTTTTCACATAAGCATCGCAACCCCAAACTTTAAGAAACGACGGCTTAGGTTTCTTGCTAAACCACAGTTCATATGGTGTCGTCTCAACGGATTTAGATGGTACCCTATTTAACGTTAATGCAGCCGTATCTAAAGCATAACCCCAAAACGATAGTGGTAAATCGGTAAGAGACATCATAGATCGCACCATATCTAATAAAGTACGGTTACGACGTTCGGACACACCATTACGCTGTGGTGTTCTAGGTGGCGTGAGTTGTGAAACTATTCCACATTGTTTCAAATGAAGATCAAACTCATAACTCAAATATTCACCTCCGCGATCAGATCGTAGAAACTTTATTTTCTTGTTACGATGATTTTCCACTTCACTCTGAAATTCTTTGAACTTTTCAAATGTTTCAGACTTATGTTTCATTAAGTAGATATACCCATATCTGCTCAAATCATCTGTGAAGGTCAGAAAATAACGATACCCGCCGCGAGCCTCAACACTCATCGGACCGCATACATCAGTATGTATTATTTCCAATAAGTCAGGGGCTTGCTCCATTGTTTCGGAGAACGGAGTCTTAGTCATCTTGCCCATGAGGCATGGTTCACAAGCATCAAGTGATTCATAATCAAGTGATTCCAAAAGCCCATCAGCATGGAGTTTCTTCATGCGCTTTACACCAATATGACCTAAACGGCAGTGCCACAAATAAGTTGCACTATCATTACTAACTTTGCATCTTTTGGCTTCAATATTATGAATATGTGTATCACTATGATCGAGATTCAACAAAAATAGATCACTCATCAAGGGTGCATGACCATAAAAGATATTACTCATATAAATAGAACAACCATTATTCTCTGATTTAAATGAATAACCGTCTCGCATGAAACAAGATCCAGATATAATGTTCATGCTCAACGCTGGCACCAAATAACAATTATTCAGGTCTAAAACTAATCCCGAGGGTAGATGTAGAGGTAGCGTGCCGACGGAGATCACATCGACCTTGGAACCATTTCCGACGCGCATCGTCACCTCGTCCTTAGCCAATCTTCATTTAATCCGTAGCCCCTGTTTCGAGTTGCAAATATGAGCAACAGAACAGTATCAAATACCCAGGCGCTACTACGAGCATTAGTAAGGTACACATCAATAACATGTATATCAAATATACCTTTCACTTTGCCATCCTTCTTATCCGCCAAATACTTGGGGCAGTTCCGCTTCCAGTGACGAGTCCCTTTGGAGTAGAAGCACTCAGTTTCAGGCTTAGATCCATACTTGGGCTTCTTCCCGGGAGTAGCAACTTGCTTGCTATTCTTCTTGAAGTTCCCCTGCTTTCTTTTGCCCTTTTTCTTGAAACTAGTGGTCTTGTTGACCATCAACACTTGATGCTCCTTCTTGATTTCTACCTACGCAGCCTTGAGCATTGCGAAGAGCTCGGGAATTGTCTTTTCCATCCCTTGCATATTATAGTTCATCACGAAGCCTTTATAGCTTGGTGGCAGTGATTGAAGAACTCTGTCAATAACACTATCATCCGGAAGATTTACTCCCAGATGAGTCAAGTGGTTATGGTACCCAGACATTCTGAGTATGTGTTCACGGACAGAACTGTTCTCCTCCATCTTGCAGCTATAGAACTTGTTGGAGACTTCATATCTCTCAACTCGGGCATTTGCTTGAAATACTAACTTCAACTCTTGGAACATCTCATATGCTCCATGACGTTCAAACATCTTTGCAGTCCCGATTCTAAGCCGTAAAGCATGGCACACTGAACTATCGAGTAGTCATCAGATTTAGCTTGCCAGACGTTCATAACATCCGGAGTTGCTCCTACAGCAGGGCTTGCACCTAGCGGTGCTTCCAGGATGTAATTCTTCTGTGCAGCAATGAGGATAATCCTCAAGGTACGGACCCAGTCTGTGTAGTTGCTACCATCATCTTTCAACTTAGCTTTCTCTAGGAATGCATTAAAATTCAAGGGAACGATAGCACATGCCATTGATCTACAACAACATAGATATGCAAAAACTATCAGGACTAAGTTCATGATAAATTTAAGTTTAATTAATCATATTACTAAAGAACTCCCACTTAGATAGACATCCCTCTAGTCATCTAAATGATTACGTGATCCATATCAACTAAACCATGTTCGATCATCATGTGAGATGGAGTAGTTTTCAATGGTGAACATCTCTATGTTGATCATATCTACTATATGATTCACGTTCGACCTTTCGGTCTCAGTGTTCCGAGGCCATTTCTGTACATTCTAGGCTCGTCAAGTTTAACCTTAGTATTCTACACGTGCAAAACTGTCTTACACCCATTGTATGTGAATGTAGAGCTTATCACACCCGATCATCACGTGGTGTCTCGGCACGACGAACTGTCGCAACGGTGCATACTCGGGGAGAACACTTATACCTTGAAATTTAGTGAGAGATCATCTTATAATTCTATCACCGTACTAAGCAAAATAAGATGCATAAAAAGATAAACATCACATGCAATCAAAATATGTGACATGTTTGTGCCTTTGATCTCCATCTCCAAAGCACCGTCATGATCTCCATCGTCACCGGCTTGACGCCTTGATCTCCATCGTAGCGTCGTTGTCGTCTCGCCAACTATTGCTTCTACGACTATCGCTAACGCATAGTGATAAAGTAAAGCAATTACATGGCGATTGCATTTCATACAATAAAGCGACAACCATAAGGCTCCTGCCAGTTGCCGATAACTTTTACAAAACATGATCATCTCATACAATAACATATATCACATCATGTCTTAACCATATCACATCACAACATGCCCTGCAAAAACAAGTTAGACGTCCTCTACTTTGTTGTTGCAAGTTTTACGTGGCTGCTACGGGCTTCTAGCAAGAACCGTTCTTACCTAAGCATCAAAACCACAGTGATTTTTCGTCAAGTGTGATGTTTTAACCTTCAACAAGGACCGGCCGTAGTCAAATTCGATTCAACTAAAGTTGGAGAAACAGACACCCGCCAACCACCTTTATGCAAAACAAGTTGCATGTTTGTCGGTGGAACCGATCTCATGAACATGGTCATGTAAGGTTGGTCCGGGCCACTTCATCCAACAATACCGCCGAATCAAAATAAGACGTTGGTGGTAAGCAGTATGACTATCATCTCCCACAACTCTTTGTGTTCTACTCATGCATATCATCTAGACATAAACCTAGCTCTGATGCCACTGTTGGGGAACGTAGCATGCAATTTCAAAAAAATTCCTACGATCATGCAAGATCTATCTAGGAGATGCATAGCAACGAGAAGGGGAGAGTGTGTCCATGTACCCTCATAGACCAAAAGCGGAAGCATTAGTATAACGCGGTTGATGTAGTCCAATGTCTTCGCGATCCAACCGATCTAGTACCGAACGTACGACACCTCTGAGTTCAGCACACGTTCAGCTCGATGACGTCCCTCGAACTCTTGATCCAGCAGAGGATCGAGGGAGAGTTTCGTTAGCACTATGGTGTGGTGACGGTGATGGTGATGTGATCCGCGCAGGGCTTCGCCTAAGCACTACGACGCTATGACCGGAGGAGTAAACTGTGCAGGGGGGCACCGCACACGGCTAAGAGAATAACTGTTGTTCTTTGGGGTGCCCCCCTGCCCCCGTATATAAAGGAGGGAAGGAGGCGGCCGGCCACCAGGGCGCGCCAAGGAGAGGGGAGTCCTACTAGGACTCCAGTCCTAGTAGGATTCCCCCCCTTTTTCCTTCTCATGGAGGGGGGAAAGAGGAAAGGGGGGCGCGCCCCCTCCCCTAGTCCAATTCAGACTCCCTATGGGAGGGGGGCGCGGCCACCCCTTGTGGGCTGCCTCCCCTCACCCCTATAGCCCATGTAGGCCCATTACTTTCCCCGGGGGGTGGGGGTTCCGGTAACCCCTCGGTACTCTGATAAATATCTGAAACGTCCCGAAACCATTCCGGTGTCCAAATACTATCGTCCAATATATCAATCTTTACCTCTCAACTATTTCGAGACTCCTCGTCATGTCTGTGATCTCACCCGGGACTCTGAACAATCTTCGGTTACCAAAACACATAACTCATAATACAAATCATCATCGAACGTTAAGCGTGCGGACCCTACGGTTTCGATAACTATGGAGACATGACCGAGACACATCTTCGATCAATAACCAACAACGGAACCTAGATGCTGATATTGGTTCCTACATATTCTATGAAGATCTTTATCGGTCAAATCGCAATAACAACATACGTTACTCCCTTTGTCATCAGTATGTTACTTGCCCGAGATTCGATCGTCGGTATCCTCATACCTAGTTCAATCTCATTACCGGCAAGTCCCTTTACTCGTTCCACAATGCATCATCCGGTAACTAACTCATTAGTCACATTGCTTGCAAGGCTTATAGTGATGTGCATTACCGAGAGGGCCCAGAGATACCTCTCCGATACTCGGAGTGACAAATCCTAATCTCGATCTATGCCAACCCGACAAACACCTTTGGAGACACATGTAGAGCATCTTTATAATCACCCAATTACGTTGTGACGTTTGATAGCACACAAGGTGTTCCTCCGGTTCGGGAGTTGCATAATCTCATAGTCAAAGGAATATGTATAAGTCATGAAGAAAGCAATAGCAATAAAACTTAACAATCATTATGCTAAGCTAACGGATGGGTCTTGTCCATCACATCATTCTCTAATGATGTGATCCAGTTCATCAAATGACAACGCATGTCTATGGTCAGGAAACTTAACCATCCTTGATTAACGAGCCAGTCAAGTAGAGGCATACTAGGGACACTTTGTTTTGTCTATGTATTCACACATGTATCAAGTTTCCAGTTAATACAATTCTAGCATGAATAATAAACATTTATCATGATATAAGGAAATATAAATAACAACTTTATTATTGCCTCTAGGGCATATTTCCTTCATATCTTCACAAGCACATAATTTAGGAAACTAGCTATTCTTTTGTGGCTTCCATTCTTGCAAATGATAATTTGGACAGGTTAAATCTTGTTGATCTAAAGAAGGAAGCGTTGAGTGTATCCAAGATGATGATGCATTTCAAAATCTCCAAGATTAATAGGAAGGCTAATATGATGGTGCATGAGATTGCGAAGTTTAATTTTGTTAATAGGACTGATGGTATTCTTATGAATAGTGTTCCACCATGCGTGGCAAATGTTGTAATGAATGATTGTATGAACATTTTAATCATTTAATATATGGGCGGGTTTTCAAAAAAAATGTATATGAACTAAGTGAGAAATTGAACATGCAGGATTTATTTTAATCGTTTAGGGCACAAATTTCCATATACAAGCAATACATAACTTGCAACAATGGTTAGTCAAAACAAAAGATAGGATTTACCAAAAGAAGACAAAGTAGTAGGAATACAAAACATAGGGGGGTGTTCTTTAAGATCCCTTTTTTTGTTGATACTCGATGCTTGCTACTTTAAGTAATCGCTATGAAAGTAATTTTTGGGTCCCTAAACGCAAGGATTTGCAGGAAGCGACAAGTTTTCCCCTCGGTATTAATTTATAGAGACAACATCTTCCAGCTTTGTCAAGCACTCCTGCAAACACATTAAAAACTCTTGTATCCTCAACTGTTCTAGTGAGGTTGTCAATCTCACTAGCTTTGGTAGTTGCAACAAGTTGTGAGTGTATAATATAGTTGGAAGTAATTTTGTACTTTTGAAATAAATAACTACTAAAATAAAGCTGCATGTAAAAATAAAGTTGAGTGTGTTCTTATGAGGAAAATTAGATGGGATTCATAGGTTCACTAGTAGCACAACTCCAAACGTCGATGACACATAAAAATAAGCATATATATATGTCTAAGGAATAGTTGAATAATCATGACAAATCATAGCATGCATGTTTTGTGGTAATATTATATAGGTAATCTATCCATAAATCCATAGAATGACACCCATCTATATCTATGGATAATACTCCACCCAAGTGACTGATTTCAATCGTGACCCAAAATTATTAAGCGATCAAATAAAGCATTGCATTGAGTAAGATGACATGTAATGGATAATGACCCCCCTTGACCCTAGATCATCACCGTGATAAAGAGTCAACTATCCTTTATCCTTAGTGAGGGAGATACATCTAAGCTTTTGCTCTCACACCGTCATTGAAGTACCTCACAAATAGAGATCTACTCCATCTAATGCACACCACTCCCTCTGGTTATCTCTCATCTAAGCTAGTCAATGATTAGACTATTGAATCGGAGAGCAATATAAATCTACAACTCATACAAGGAACATGAATAATCTGATCGTAAAGTTATAATTCATCATGAAAAACAAATATTCTCTGCATAGTTTACATCGCATGGGTCACAATCATGTTGGACAACTCATGTGGCAATCATGTTAGAATAAATATTTGCTAGGTAGAAGTTGTACAATCCATTTTTGGCTGCAACCTTTCAGACTAACAATCTATACATACACTTAGCACTAAGCATGATTAGTCCTCAATTCACATGTCATTTACACCAAAACTTACTTAGGGGAACAAACGTCCTTTCACATAGCTTGTAAGAAATCTCGAAACACTCAACAACACAGGGTTAGATGGGATGCTATACGCACTAGCAGAGTCTCCATGATTTGTCACTTTGATATACTAGTGGGAATTTTTACATTATAGAACTTGTCTTGCATATTCCGATGACGGGCTTCCGCAAATGCCCAAGGTCTTCATGAGCAAGAAAGTTAGATGCACACCCACCTAGTTTCAGTAGTGAGCTTTCGTACACTTATAGCTCTAGTGTATCTGTTGTATGGCAATCCCTACTCCTCGCATCGATATCGATTGAAGGCGTCTCCATTGTCTAACGATCCACCGAGTTGACGTGAGACTTTCATTATTTTTGTCTTACCTTATGAACCCCTACCATCACTCTCTATGCCATCCAAAGTGCCAAGTCCATGGATCACGCTCAAGTATTGAGTGGAGTTGAAAATGCTGAAGCAAGAAAAAGTATATACAATTGCTTGGTTTGGCACCAGGGTGCTCATGATTTGTACTTGTGTGAGGAAGATGGAGTCATGCCATGCTTACACAATTTTAATAAGTAGGCATAACATTTGTTAAGCATCGTATATTTTGAAGAGCAATGATTATTTTCTAGTATTCATGAATATTATTATGTTGCTATTGATTACTTCATCATTTCTCAAACATTCATACCGTAAAAATATTACATGATAAGACATGTTAGGTAGCATTCAACATCAAAAATTCTCCTGGAGGTACGATGAATGGTTTCGATATTTATAAGGATCTATGGCGGTGGACCAGGTCAAGACGGTAATGAGGGCCCCACAAGTTCAGCTGACGCGACCACCCTCTGGCCGCACCACCTGTCCTTGTGGCTGTCTGGTGACCCCTATCGACGTGGATTCGTCTTCGACGTATCTATATTTTTTATTGTTTCATGCTATTATATTATCAATCTTGTATTCTTTATATGCAATCTTATATCATTTTTTGGCAACTAACCTATTAACCTAGTGCCTAGTGCCAGTTGTTGTTTTCTTCGTGCTTTTAGTTTTACAGAAAATCCCTACCAAACGGAGTCCAAACACGGCAATTTTTTTTGATAATTTTTCTGGACCAGGAGGGACCCTACAAGCTTCAGGGGAGGACCAGAAGCTAGACGAGTAGACGTCAAGACAACAGGGAGCGCCCAGGGGGTAGGCGCACCCTGATGTCTTGCGGGCCCCTCATGGCTGCGTCTGACCTAATTCCAGCGCTATAAATTCTCAAATATTCCAAAAATCCCATAGCGAGACTTGAAACAATTATTCCGCCATCGCAAGCCTCTGTTCTTCCGCGATCCCATCTGGAGGCCTCCGTCGGTACTTTGCCGGAGGGGGAATCTATCACAAAGGGCCTCTACATCAACCTTGCCGCACTTACGATGAGGTGTGAGTAGTTCCCCATAGGACCTATGGGTCCATAGTAGTAGCTAGAGATGTCTCTCTCTCTCTCTCTCTCTCTGTGTGTGTGTGTGTGTGTGTGTGTGATCTTCAATATAGTGTTCTCTTCGGAGATCGATTCTATGTAATCTTTTGCGGTGCATTTGTTGGGATCCGATGAATTGTGCGCTTATGATCATATCGTTCATTGAACATAATTGAGTTATTTCTAAACTTTATTATGTGTGATTGTTATAGCTTTGTATTTTTCTCCGAACTATTCATTTGCTTTGGCTAACTAGATTGATTTATCTTCAGTGAGAGAGGTGCTTTATGGTAGGTTCAATCTTGCAGTGTCCTCACCTCATGACAGAAGGGGTAGCGAGGCACATGTTGTATCATTGCTACTAAGGATAAAATGACGGGGTTTGATCATATTAATTGGTTTTATTCTGTCTACATTATGTCATCATGCTTCAAGCATTACTCTGTTTGTTATGAACTCAATACCTTAATATGCATGTTGGATAGCGGTTGAGGGGTGGAGTAATCGTAGTATATGCAGAATCGTTTCGGTCTACTTGTCACAGACGTAATGCCTATGTACTGACCCTGCCATGAATAATATCATAACTATGCGCTATTCTATCAATTGCTCAACAGTAATTTTTGTACCCACTGATTGCTATGTTCTTGAGAGAGATGCCTCTAGTGAAAGCTCTGGCCCCCCAGCTCCACTTAAATTATATTACTAAAACCCTAAATACCTTGTTGCGGTTTATTTACTTTTATTTTACTTTCCAATTTATATATCTCCTACTATCATATTTAATCCTTGCAAATAACGAGTACAGGGGGATTGATAACCCTCTTGTCCATGTTGGGTGCAAGTATTTGCTCTTGTGTGTGTAGGTACTTCTAAAGGTTTTTTGCGTGAATCTCCTATTGGTTCGATAAACCTAGGTTATTCACTAAGGGAAATACTTTTCTGCTACTATACTACCTCACCCTTCTTCTTCTTCGAAATCCCAACGTGTATCACAAGTAGCAACATCTCCCAAAGCTTACAATGTTTCTTATTGCCCAAAAAATCATTTTAAATTGGCAACGCATTTGACCTCCGTAGATATTGATTTCCTGCAAAACGAAAAACAACCAGAAAACATGAACTGTCACTGAGCACTAAACTAATAGGTTACACTACAAAAAAATACACTTCCGTGATGATACATGTTTGTCACAGTAGGTCGCGTTTTTTGTCATGCATGTACATCCATGACGATTTTATGACAGAATCAAGATAGTCATACCTGTGCTGTCGTAGAAGTGTTCCATGACATTACCAAAATTATCATCACGGAAGTGTCCACTTCCATGACGATAAATCGCGCGTCACAGAAGTGCTTTCGTCAAGGGTGACCGACACGTGGCATCCACCGTAACGGAACGCCGTTAAGCTATCGGGTCGGGTTTTGGATCCGATAACTCGTTAACAGCCCCGACCAATGGGAAATTTCCACGTGTAAAATTCTTATTGGCCGGACGAAACACGTGTCAGCTCGTCAGTGGGTTAGATAGGCGCCTATGATATGTTGACACGTGCCACGGTCCACCACTGGCCCATTTAGCTTACAAAGCCGGCCCGTTTGACTTGGTCAGAAGTTAACGGGCTGGCTCACGAAAAGCCTGTTAACGGTCTCTTCGCAAATAGCCCATTTTATGGCCTGTTAACTCACGGCCCGTTAGGCCCTAAAGGAAATCGGCCCAACAACGTCATGTGGGCCGTCGAATATAACACCAACCCATTTGACTTTCGGCCCATGTATGGCCCACGACGTCTTTCGGCCCATATGAGGCATTCGTATCTTTCGGCCCTTTACAGGCCCACCGTGACTCTAGCCCATAATGAACAGTAATTTTCTTTATACCCGTTAACGACCCGTGATTTACATGGGCCGTTTCCAGCCCGTGTTAGCTTTCGGCCTATTGACGGCCCATACGTTCTTGGGCTCCTTTTCGGCCCTCGATTACTTCCGGCCCGTTACTGGCCTGTTCCCCTAATGGGCCAAATTCGGCCCATGGCAAGAGTCGGCCCGTTACTGGCCTGTTCCCCTAATGGGCCAAATTCGGCCCATGGCAAGAGTCGGCCCGTTATTGGCCTGTTACCCTAATGGGCCAAATTCGGCCCATGGAAAGAGTCGGCCCGTTTCTGGCCTGTTAACCCGTTGCGCCGTTTCTAGCCCGTCCTATATTCTAGCCCATTAACGACCCGTTATGCCTGTGACAGAATTAAGCCTTTGCTGTCCTACGGCCTATTAACGGCCTATTACCGTGTTGGGCCGATACCAATTACGCCCGATTACGGCCCATGTAGACCCATTTATCCGACGGCCCGAGGCCCACCGATTACAGGCCCATTTATCGACGGCCCGCAGGAGAACCATGGATCCTACGACCCGTATATGGCCCATGGTAGTTGCGGCCACTAGCAAACCAGGGAAAAAGAAGACTAGGAAATAAATAAGGCCGAAACTAACGCTAGGCTATTAAGGCGATTGCACAGATTACATCCACTCGGCATCAAAGATCGCCACCAGTGCAAATATAGGGAACACCCTACACTATACAAAAATGGCTTGCTGTTTTCTTCAGCCCGTGGCTGCACGTTAAGAATAAATTTTGTATCGCACCAAAACAAATTACAACTATATAACAAAAGGAAGGTTGGCATAAAACTTAATAGTCTAGCAGATAAATGCACCACCAGAAGTTCAGAAGCTCAGTTCATTTGACCTGACTGTTACGTTTTCATGCTGTATTGTCCGATGGAGCACCATAACCCTCGCCTTCATTTCCCCTAGGCTCCTGAACAACATAGCAAATGTCTGATAGTCTGGTTTCAAAACCATGCATATCTTGACGACATTGAGCAATGTTTCTCCTTGTTTCACAAAGGGTCTCTGTTAGGGAATGGACTTGTGTCTGGAGCGCAGATACAACATTGCTTTGAGCTTGCATATCTTGATCATGAGGCAGTTTGGACGATATTGCCTTAACAACCAACCCAGTATTACGCAGGAAAGTGCTTTTGGCACTGTTAGTGGACAGGTACTGACCCACTGCAGCAAGAGCTGACATTGCGGTTATAGTTGCCTCGCCACCTTCAGAAGGTGGCGGTTCCACCATTTTTTCCACAGCTCACTGAAAAGTTGAGGTTTTACATTAGTAGTACCAGAACAGAAGATATTAAGGAGGCAGCAAAACCAAACAAAATAGCTTTGGTCTATATACAGAACTTATTCTGGTGAACCCATGTAAAATATTAGTTGTATTTTATTGCAAGGTACATAATAAAACCAGGTTCCAAACATATGACCATGTACCATCGCTAATGTATTGTCTATTTCTTCACATTGTATTGAGGGCTAAGGATAAAGAGACGAAGTTTATAATACGGTAAGCATAGTATGACATCATTCATATCACAAAACAACTAAGAACAGACAAACAGGCAATTGTAACGTTGTGTGGGCAAGTCCAGCACGGAACTAGATTACGGGTCAAGATCAAAGGAACATCACTCCTCTCTTTTAAACCTTGTAAGGTGCAATGATACGCTAAGACAATTGTGTATAAAATTGAAAAGAGTAATAGACATTGGCTACAAACCATGCAGTTCAAGGCACAAGTCAGAGTAAGTAGTAGTTAAAAGGCATGAGGATTAAGGACTTACAACAGCGGCTTTGACTGGTGTAGTCATGCCCTTCTTCTTGCGGGTGTGACAGTCCTTGAAGATTTCCACAACATTTGGTTCAGGTACTTTTTGGTCCTTGCGGGCTTTCCTCTGCATTTTGAACAAGTCAATATAGATCTGATAATATGGTACAATGAAAAGAGTGAAACAGCAGCTAATTACAAGAGCCTCGCAGTGTGCAATATAGCTACGAGATCCTGTTGTCTGTTGGAATTTCACTTTCGTACGGTTGGCCTTGTTCTTTGAACAATTCACCTACAAGAAGATAGATTTGTGTGGCACATGCGTAAATAGGACTTCAACATGTGATCTGATCACATATATATATATATATAATGTACCTGATACTTCGGATCAGACGAGTGTTTAACAACGCCCCTCCAGTCTTCATCCGATATATTTTCCACTGGAGATGTTTGGGAAAGTACACTGTTAGCCTTGCCTTCAAAGTGAGTTTTCCTCAAGTTATACCGATACTGTCGCAGAGCAGACTTGAAAACATGGGTGCAGGCTTGTCTGGTTGCATCATCTTGGCTATCCAACTTGAACCTCATCTGTTGAAAATTATGGGAGTCTCATTATCAGCAACCTAGAAAGTATGGGACAGAGCAAGACGATATTACTAGTTTCCATACATAACCATACTTACAGATAAATGGTCGAGGAAGGTGTTGAACTGGGTTTCGTCTTTGTCATTCCTGTACTGAATCCATGTTGGGAGGATACGTACATGACTCAAGATGGCAACGGGGATGAAACCCATCGGGTTTTGCCTTCCCAAACCCATCCCCACGAGAAAATCGTGAACCCGTCCCCATCCCCGTCACCGTGTGCGGGGCTAGTTTTTTGCCCATCCCCTAAACCCATTGGGTTTTCTGAACCCACGGGAAAATCGACATATATAAGGAACATAGAACCAACAAAGAATAATATTTTGACAACAAAACAAGCATGTTTCAGCAGCATAACTTGAGGAGGTTGAAGTTGGATGGAGGCTTGGGAATCAGGATGGAACAACCTGCCGCCCTTCCGTCAGCACCGCGCGGAGTTGTAGTGGAGAGAGGAAGGCGACGGATGGCGGCAAACTGCGCCAGCGCAGCGTCCTTTCACCGGACTTGGGACGTGAAGAGGCCACCATGAGGTTTGTCACCAGTGGCGGCGCCCATTCTCCAGATCAGATCGGCGGCGATGCAGAAGACGTGGAGGGAGGAGGCTCGCCGGCGCAGACCGTGGTCGGCTGATCTTGCAAGATGGGATCAAGCCAGGCGGTGGCTGGGGTCCTAGCCTCCTAGGTTTAGGGTTAGGTGTTTTGTGGGAGAGAGAGATGAGGGCTCGAGTGAGGGGGGAAGGAGCGAGCGATAGTGGCCACCTAGCGAGGGGTTGGTTTGGCCTTCGACGCTCGGGGGTGGGTGGGTCGATCGCTTATGCTTGGTAGCTTTGGGTTGGGCTGCGCCGGATCAGTGCTTGGTAAAAAAATGTATTTTGCCGGGTTTGTCGGGTTTCGGGTTCGGGGACTGCCGAAACGGGTGCAAACCCACGAAACGTGTCGGGTTGTATAATGTACCCAACAACAACCCCGCGGGGATGAAAAGACGCCCATCCCCGTCCCCTAATAGGGTAAAAACCCGCGGGGACGCGGGTTTCGGGGCCCCATTGCCATCTTGATACATGACACCTAACGGCAACCGCTGCCTCTGATACTAACTTGGCTGACTCTGTAGCATCACGTGGCCTTTTTAAACTTGCCTCAAAACGGATCTCCATTCTTCCTCCTCTAGATTTAGTTAACCTATCGAGCATTATCCCTGATGTTTGTTTCCTCTTGCGCCTAGGTGCTAGTCCAACAACGAACATAGGAAGTGTTAGTGTACATCAAACTGTGAGACTACATATAAAGAAGCATGCAACCGTAACTTGACTCCAGCAACTACCTTCTTGCTATTGAAGCTCACAAGGTTCATCTGATATTGCCAACTCGTCTTGTGTCAAGAGTGCTTGGGAAGTAGTGTCAGGTGGCAAGGAAGCTTGGGAACGTGCTACTAGCTCAGTTGACGCACGAGTAAGTCGTGCAGCTGGTAGTACTGTGGTAGGTGTTGCAAGAACTAGGGCTGTCTCTGCTTGTTTGGTGGCAGCTATTTGTTTCTGTTTGGCTTTTTTTGCAACTCGTGTAGCATGGGATGCCGTGTTTGTAGAATTTTCCGCTGGACTTTGACCTTCTATTGCACCATCATTACCAGCAGAATCTGCAGGATTCATCCGCTTCTCATTCCCTGCCATTCTGTGTTTCTTCCTCTTTCTCTGTGCCATGTTAAGTCAAGCCAACAAGAAAAACGAATAACAATTTAGTTCTTCAGAACAAATTGATGCGTGATGCAGACGAACTGAACTTTGATGTTAGACAACCACATGATAGGAGGATGTAATATGTATGAAAAACAGGATGGAAGAGATAACCAGAACTATGATGTGTAAACTAAGAAGAAGACATTTCACCAAATTAGAAGCAATGCAATGGAAGGTAGACACCATATGAAAGATGCTACAAATATCGCTCTGCCAAGTTAACAGTGTCTCATCATAAATGGCGCTTAAACAAATGTGAAGCAGTACAAGAAATAAATCATATGCAAGATGCAAACAACATCACACTACCATGTTAGAGGTCTCTCGTCATTAGTGCCATTGCATATTCGCAGCATTGCATATTCACAGCTTATGATGTGTAAACTAAGGAGAAGGCATTTCAACAAATTAGAAGCAATGGAATCTAGACACCATATGAAAGATGCAACGAATATCACTCTACCAAGTTAAAACTGTCTCGTCATAAGTGCCATTTCAACAAATTAGTAGTACAAGCTAGAAAAGAATGTGAGATGTAACCTATATCACACTCCGAAGTCAAACGTGTCTTATGATAAGTGATTGTTGCAGGTTACACAACAGTAGTAATTTGATGTAAGAACATGGTGTGATAGACAGATATTGTATGTTCTAGAAACAGGAACACGTGTCTTATTCAAGTATAATGTGTAAAGTAAGCAGATGGAATTCAACAAAATTAGAAGCAATACAAGCTAGACATCACACATAACATGCAACCACATATAACAGTGCCAAGTTAGAGGGAGCACCGGTGATGCTGCACTAGGGGAGACGTGCTCATCATAAACACAGCTTTGTTGAGTGTCTAGGCATGTGTTGTCTTGGAAATCATCTTGGGGGTGTGGAGGAGTAGAAACTGTAGAGGCCCTCCGTTCGGAAGGAGCACCTTTATCCGCTGCCTTGCTAACTTCCTTCCGCTTTATTGATTTTGAATTGTCAAGTAAAACCGACAAGAAAAAGCAATAAAATTCTCTCGTCAGAACTCATTCATGCATGATACTGACAATCACTACTTTGATGTAAGGCAAACACATGATACCAGGATGGAATATGTACGAAAAACAGGACGGCATGGCATGTTCACAACTGTTTGTGTAAACTAAGCAGAAACCATTCCAGCAAATAAGAAGCAATGCAAGCTAGACACCACATGAAAGATGCAACCAATATGACTCTGCCAAGTTAAAAGCGTCCCATCATAAATGGAGTTTCAACAAATTAGAAGCAGCGGATGCTATAAATCATATGAAAGATGCAACTAATATCGCACTGCATATACTAAAGGTGTCTCGTCATGTTGATTGATGTGGGATACAAAAAAACAATAGTTTTATGTAAGGACATGCTTAATAGACAGATGTACTATGTACTAAATACAGGAAGGCATGTCACATTAACAGGTATAATGTATAAGCTAAGCAGACTAGCACATGCAGTTTAACCAGATTGGAAGAATTACAATCTAGACACCATATGCAACATGCAACCACATATCACGCTGCCAAGTTAGAGCAAGCACCTGCGATGCTAGTGTAGGGGAAATGCTGTAATCAACTACAGAGCTACGTTCACTATCTTCATCTAGCATTTCTGTTTCTTGAGAATCATGTCGGGAGGCTGACGCTGC
The DNA here is from genome assembly GCF_018294505.1 of Triticum aestivum. NCBI lineage: Eukaryota > Viridiplantae > Streptophyta > Magnoliopsida > Poales > Poaceae > Triticum > Triticum aestivum. Next base: position 43,833,616 of record NC_057796.1, read on the forward strand.
ATTCTTTAAATGAGGAGTAGTCCCCTTGCCTGCCTGCCTCGTCATAAGTGATTGATGAGGGATACACAAGAACATTAGTTTGATGTAAGAACATGGTTAATACACAGATGTACTAGTATGTACCAAAAACAGAAAGGCATGTCATATTCAAAGGTATAATGTGTAAGCTAAGCAGATGCAATTTAACCAAATTGGAAGCAATACAAGCTAGACATCCGGCTGGAGTGGTGAGCATGATCATCTAGGACCTGAGAGCCTGGTGGGAGGCGGGCTGCTTCGCCACCATCGCAGCTTTTTAGTTGGCTTCCAGGTGATGCCTATCTTTGCTGGGCTTGTCACTGGCTCGGCCAGTGCCCTGACTAGCTATTTGTCTTCTGGTGCTCACGGGATGGTGGTTCATGTAAAAAATATCTTTCCTTATCTTACCGACTTCGGCCTTTCGAATACAAGCTAGACACCATATGGAACATGCAACCACATATGACACCGCGAAGTTAAAGCAAGCACCTGGGATGGTGGTTCATTGCGAGCGAGGTCATCAACTCCAGAGCTACGTTTACCGTCTCCATCTGCTGACACTGCACCCTTTATAGCGCTGTAACGTGTCTTGCCTACCCGCATACGAAGCTGGAGCGACTTCTCTCTTTTCTTTTTGGCTTCTCTCATGGCAGCAGAGTCTGAAATACCCTTGCATAAAAACACAATAGTGAGAGTAAGGGTGAAGTGTGTGCAGAACTAGTGCACTGTAAAAGTAGCAGATAGCAGGTGGCTGAAAAATAAATGACAGGAGACATATGATAGCTCTACAACATTGCATGGCAAACAAAATTAGATTCTACTCCGTATGATTTTGTAATATATGAGCACAGGAAATGCAGGTACTCCTCCAGCACACCACCACATGTGGTCATATCTAAGATAACAGTCGACTGAAAATAAATAGGTCAGTCGATTTTTTTAATGAACCGTCCGATCTATAAGGAACGGGCAGATGGCCTTCGTCTACCTCCCGCCAGTCACTGTTGACGATCTTTCTCGAACCGCCAGCGACCACCGGCCCAGACCCCTGCCTCCGCCGCCCCGCCCTCCCATCGACCTCACACCACCGCCGTGCTTGGCAGCGCCCCCAGGCCATCCCTTTAATCCCGGCCGACCTCCAGATCGGGCGCCAGTAGCTCTAGGCCGCACACGCCCCTAAGATAAACACCAAGGCGCTGCTTCCCCGGCGTAATAGGCGTACTAGCGCCTGTTACGCCGGGGAATGCTTCCGTTAATTGGGAATCAACTGGCCAGAAATTGAAATTCAGGGGGGCGACGGACCTCTAGCTAAGGTGAAATAGTATATGAGGAGAAACCTTGTGCATCGCGAGTTACTAGGAACATCTAGTATCAAGAAGAAGCGGTCAACTAGTGTCTTCTGTGGGATGAATACCGTGCAAGCAGAGACGTAAGATTTGCACGAATAAGGGAAGAGGAGTACCTTTTTCGGTTGCCGGTGTGGTCACCTCCACATGTCGCGCCGATCTTCTTCTTTTTACCGGGGAAACCGATGTTCTGGAGGGTGCAGGCTTGGACGAACCCATGGCCAAATTGTTGACTGTGTTGCCGTGGCCGTATGTCGGCGGAGGGGAAGCAGATCCGAGGCGGCGAAGGACGGCGTAGCAGGAACAGCTCCGGTGCGGTGGAGGGTGGCGAAGTTGGAGCGGCAGCGGTGAGGCGCAGGACGGCGTGGTTGAACTGGCTCGGGTACGGACGGCTCGGCCTCGGCTTCAACTACTAGCCGTGGAGGGCGTTGCGGTTGAGGTTGCGGTGGACGACGACGTCGGGGTATCGGCTCCGGCGTGATGGAGGAGGGCGGCGGTTGATGGGTGGGATGGGGTGGCGGACGGAGGACGCCGGGGTTTCGCGGCTGGTGGAGAGGTAGTTTTGGCGCCCACGGAGTACGAATGGGGAATCGGACGGGTGGGGGGAACCATGTTTCGGTCTGGGACGCGCTTGTTTTTGGCTTTTTTGAACAGAAGATGGGACGCGCTTGTTTGAAATTTGGGGAAAGTACAAACTTTGCCCCCCTCTTAAATTTCGGACCTACTGCGGGTCGGGGGTAGGATGGTAATCCCAGGTGTCCCAAATAGTGGGCGGGAGCGATTTCGGCCGCGCGCATGTGTGCTTAGGCGGCCATTGTGTATGAATGTTTTTCGGATGCGGTTGCGTGGCGTCTAGATGAAGCTACAAACCTACCCCGGTTTAGACCTTTGGACGTCGGGCCGGTAGGTTTCACGGGTCGGAGTTATTAGAAAAGTAATTTCCTTGTACTACCAAACATTGGTCTCACGCGGTTTCGGGCGAGTAGAGGCTCTTTTGGCGCTTCGTTCGAAATTTTGAAACACAAGCATTCACGTTTAGAGTACTCTTGAACTATGAGGATTGACCTAAATAGACAACGTTATATTTGACCTTGTATGTTTGAAAACCTCATTAAATTATCCGCTTCTTTTTGAAATTTTGACACTTGAAAATCCTATAACTACGATTATTTTGGAATGGAGGAGCTAAATTTGAATCTATTTTGTACACGACTACATATGCTATTATGTACAAAATCAGAGCAAAGATTGGTGCCCCCATAATTTAGGTATGGTTTACAAATGCCATGATATCAAATTCAAATAATTGAATGGACTTCATGTTGAATTCGATTTTTTAAACCACCTTAAGTTGAATTCAAATGTATGCTAGTTCATAGGTAGCTATTTATAATGTCCATTGTGTAACTTTCGTATGTATAATGTGCTTTACACACACAACATGAACTATACTCACGTTTATATTCGATTGCTAAAGCGATGCATTGTCTGGAGTTCAAAATACTAACTATGTGGATCAATTGTGTCGAATAATAACATAGACATGCTCAAATTCGATAGAATCTAGATGTCTGATGGATCAATGACCGCTCCTTACGCGAATTGCAAATATCATGATCCCATCCTAATATTTGGATACAATTTATATCTTTAATCAATGTGTAGAGCAGTCTTTTACGTGTAGTTTCACTCTCCATCGGTGGTGTCTCACATATGCTCACAACTCTCTCCCGAGGTGTCTTTCTCGCACACATGCTCTAGATATAACCCTCCCTCCCTCTCGTAACCATTTACAACTGTTTTCACTAACCTTTATCACAAGCACTCTTCCTCTCGCAAACATACACATGCACAATCCTCATCGACCCTTTCTATATACATGGAACTGCCTACGTGTCTCATGTACGCACATTATCTTTACGCCTGTCTCTCACGCATTCTCTCACACCTCTCTTCCTAATCGACGAGTATGATTCTAGCAGAGCATTCTATAGGATGCCCCTTAAAGTTAGGTTGGATGAATAGTAATATCAGAGATAAAGGGGTTACCTTAGTCCGAGAACCTAGGGTTACAAATCCTAGCCGGCTTTGTCAGTGGACACAGAGTCCTTCACAATTCTGCTATCTTTGTCTTGTACGACTAGTCATCCATGGGTCTTCCTAAATGTGTCACGGGCCGACCAATGTGGCGCAGGACGGAACCGAACGAAGGGCCTCACCTCGACCCACCAGACCTCACGCGGTGACACACCCTCTGCCCCCACGTCTCATTATCTTCTCACACCCACACATACCAACACAAACACCACACACACAGAAAATTTCTCCTGGTGCCTCTATTCCCTCCCCCCTTGCATATACACACTCAAGGGAATGGAATCTTTTGTCGTGACATCATATTCGTCTCTCTCTCTCTAGACCACTCTCATTTCTCGTGCTATCTCTCCCACGCCCCCCTGTCGGCCCTCTATCCATGCCTCTCTCGAATACGTAATACACACACATACCTCTCTAGGCCCCGCCAAATGCATCAACTACACATTCACACATGTTACATCATGTACCCCATTGATCTAAAAAGCCCTCTCTTCACGTTTATTTCGCATACAACATTCCTTTTGAATAAAGTGTGACCAAAAAATTATTTTAGAGTTTCTACATATATACAACATTACAAAGTTATATGGAGGAGTACGAACGCTAATTTGCATTGCATGGTGCCCACAATGATATTTATTCCGCACTATGAATTTGTATATTTTTATACTATATACAAAGTTAGCATAATAAAGAGAAACGAAGAGCATCTCTCTCTCCATCGCATACCCCCCTGTATGTCCCTTTCACATATGCACACAAAACTATCTCCAGGTCCTCTAAAAGTAAGCCCCCAGAAAATTCACGCATGTTTCATCTTTCTCTCACGATATATGCAATGACGATCATTGTATTTGAAGCGAAAGCACGATACGTACATTGGACTTCAGAATCACTCATTACGGTCACCATTTACGTTTAGTGGTTATTATACAGTCACGGGCTCACCGTACAACTCTGTATTTGCTCATGACATGACTAGTTGACCAGTTAAATGCTCCACGTGGCACCTCTAGTGTTGCATCACATTATCTCACTACCATCGTGCCCACCTGTCGACTTGTATCTACTCTACATCTACACTCTTATAAAATACATAAAATACACTCTTATAAAAAACAGAGTTGGTGATGATGGTGTGCCTGCCATCCTGCAATATAGGCCGTCCGATTTATATCTGACGGATAGGAAAGAAACTATGGCAATTTTGCAAAAAGGTACCCACACACCTCTCCACATTTGCAAATAAGGCCTTCCCTCGTTCATCCTTTTCTCTCACAAGATAAACAAGTCATACAAATGCATCTTGATGTTACGTGCAACGCACGGGCATCTTGCTAGTAAGAATGAAAACAAACGACAAAAAAACTATTTGGACGGTGGTTCGAAGTCATGACCGCGGGCACAGCGGACAAGGTGGCCTTGTATTGGTATGCTGAGCCATCTGTTTTAACACACAGGAGCTGGTGTGGTGATTATACACACACGTACGAATGCACACGAACTGCATCCACGCAACACTCACACAAACACATACACCCACGCACGCACGCAACACTCACACGTACACACGCAGCCACGCACGCACGCAACACTCACACGCACGCACGCAACACTCACACGCACACACGCACGCATGCATGCAGACACCAGTACACCACATGACCAACACACACTCTCACGCTCAAGTGCTCAACCTACACGTGCATGCGCACACATCAGGCCCTGACAGACACATACACAACCAGGTGATTCCCGCGCACGGGTTGGAGCCTTGTCGCGCCTGCGTAAATTTGTGTTTATCTGACCTTTTGCCTATGCGAACTGACAGGTGGGACCCACAAGGAACGTGGTCAATTTAACTAGTCAACATGGCGCCACGCAGACTATTTGGCCGGTCAACAGAGTGCAATCCGATGCTGAACTGTGAGCAAGTGACCGTATAATCACCGCAAAACGTATATAGTGACCATAATCAGCTTATTCTGAAGTTCGGTGACCGTATTACACTTTTCTCTCTGTAGGCCCTCCAAAACTACATCTCTATACGTTCTCGCATGTTACATCTAACAACTATGCAATACAACACTACTACTACACTCTAACACAATAAATCATATGTGTTTTTAGTTTTACTAGATATCATATTGTTACTTATAATTATTCAGTTTGCATACATTAAAATTGCCTTTGAAATGTATGGCCAGTATCATCTACCGTGCGGGAAAAATCCCGCCCTTTCCTGTTTAATCAGGTTTGTATCAATGGATCGTGCGAAACAACAAAACTATAGTACTATACAGTACTACAAGTGACAGTTCACTGGGCCGTCGTGTCGTCTACTCCTCCGTCGTAAGAGTGGAGCGCTCGCTTTCATAAATCTTCTAGTCCCTTTCGCCGACATGTGGGACATCAAGCTACCGGGTCCACGTGCCATTCCGGAATACAGTGCACAGCAGCCGGGGTGAAGCACCCCAGTCATGGCGCCGGCGTAGTAATGAGCAATGAGGCGTCAAATCACAAAGCTGCACCTTTCCCGCAGTTAAGTTGGAGGGACGAAGCAACCATCATTTCACTCGTTGCTGAATACGCTGCTCCCTCATCTTCTTCAACTTAACCACGTGTTGCTTCTGCCGTTGTTCTGCCTCATGTGGGACGCGGATCGGCTTGGTAAGGCACTGACACGTGGGACCGCATGTTAGCAAACCGCCAGGACAACGTCCTCCGAAAATAAGAAGCCTAATCCTAGACTTACAAAGGGCTACGTAGCTGCTACGTATACTTTCCATCTAATCTATATATGCCCCCCTGATTTTCAGGTGGGGTGGGCCTAATCCTCTCCTTTAATCCAATCAAATAGTTCCACATCACATCAGTTCATAACTTTACATAAACCATTACGTGGATGTAGCATTGCTCAAATAAGAAACCTCCCCCGCCATCCTCGCTGCAAAATCACCTCCTTTTTACTAGTCTTGATTCTATAATTTTTTAGATCAATATAATTGAGATTTGTATAGATAGCACACAGGAGCAAAACCAAGTGGTATGGTTAAGGGCATCCACAATGTGTAGCCAAATGTGAAAATAGCTTTTGGCATCGTGGGAACCATTGTGGACGGTGTTGCCAAAGCCAAAAAGATGGAACCGAAGCTCCCTGATTGATTGATTGAAGGAATAGAAAACTGCAACGTCTCTCCTCTATCTCCCATGCTTGGACGCATGTAGTATAGTATAGAGCACAGAGTCTACTCCCCTGTCCCTTCTATCACAAATCACAAAGCAGTGAGGCGTCAAATCACAAAAGCACGGACGAAGCAACCATCATTTCACTCTTCGCTGACTCCGCTTCCCCATCGTCTTCTTCGAGAAACCATCTCACCGCACTAGTACTCCTAGTAGTACTAGTAAAGGACTTCCTGGATGCAAATAAGGCGGTTGTCTCGGCTTGCAGGCGGCACTTGCGAACGACTTACCGTGGTCTCCCTCAATGGTGTTCTCCGTCGAACGCACTTCGCCAAACCACCAAAAAAAAGATATCGTTGACGTCACCGCAATGGGGAAGGAAGTCAAATATAGTTACTACCTCCATTTTTTTGTACACAAGGCCAGTATATCAAAATTTCAATTTGCAAAGGGCCACTAACACTAATCAAGGCCAAATTGATGGGGTTAGCAACCAAGGACATTAATATCCCCTGCATGCATGCGGAAGTGAGAAGGTTGGTTTGCATGACGCTGCATTAATCAAGCGATGAGGAGTGAGATGGTTAGCTCTTTGGTCTTTGGAGAAAAAAATACGCATTAATTGACACGTGAAACGAGGATTTGTATCGATTAAATCCCGCGAAGGAAAACCCCGCCTTTCTTTTTTAACACTAGTACTCCTAGTACGTACGTACTTATCCTGTTTGGGTCTAGGCCTTGCATTGCCAAACTTCGCCACACATTTTTGCCAAGCTTGCCTAAAGTTTCCAAAATGAGAAGGAGGTACACTTGCGCACGGCTGTCGCGGTCGCACCGCACCCTCACATGGTCGCTCCTGCACGCCGCGGTCGCACCGCACCCTCACACAGTCGCTCCTGCATGCCGCAAACCCAACCAAGGGAATGCACCCTCACTGACACGTGCTGTCGCATGTGAACAAACCAAACTCAGCCATCCTATCGCTGACACATAATTTTCGTTCATAGAGTATGTTTATCCAACCGCATGTTGGGGAGTATCCGTACGGCTCGTGCGGTGGTCTGTTGGGGAAGAAGAAGAGGTGAGGAAGAAGGAAAGAAGGGTTAGGAGACGTAGGATATTCATCCAACCACCTGAAATGGTAGGCTGACCCAAGTCAGGCGACTTGCATAACAAATATATGTTTTTACACAGCAAAAGGTCCATAAAAACAACAGCATAAAGAAAAACTATCACTGCTTGCGGAAAGAGACGGCCTCGTCGTCTTTGGCTGCCGGCGCGAACCAGCCGACGTGTGTCTCCACACCAAGGTCGTCCTCGGCCTCTAGCTACTCGTTCAAGCGGAGCGTGCGGGCGCTCTGCACGGACGAGAGCACAGCCCGGTTCAAGTCGAGGACGTCCGGTTCCGCCTGCAGGAGGGCCTCGATGGCAGCGGCATCCGGGCGCTCCGCGTCGAGTCGAGCCTACGCCGCCCGGTTCAAGTCCAGGACGTTCGGTTCCGCCTGCAGGAGGGCGTCGATGAGAGCGGCATCCGCGCGCTCTGCGTCGAGTCGAGCCTCTGTCGCCTGGTTCAAGTCCAGGATGTCCGGTTCCGCCTGCAGGAGGTCCTCGATGGCAGCGGCATCCGCGCGCTCTGCCTGAAGTTGAGCCTCCGCTGCCCGGTTCACATCCACGACATCCGGTTCCGCCTGCAGGAGAGCCTCGATGGCAGCGGCATGCGCGCACTCCGCGTCGAGTTGAGCCTCTGCCTCCTGGTCCTCCTTTAGTATCGCCATGTTGAACCGCTGGTCCGCCTGCACCATGGGGGACTCGGACGCCGGCACGAAGTTGACGTCCATCGTCTCATACCCATCGGGGGCCTTCTGCGCCGCGACCTCTGCCATGAACATTGGATCGGCTTCCTCCTCCTCGTAGCTTGGCTCCAGAGAACTCGGGGATTGGCCCGCCGCAAAGCTAGCTTGGGAACGGAGGTCTGTGGCGCTGACCGCCACCGCGATTTCTGCGCGGCGCTCCGGCGTCAGCATCTTGTAGTGAGTGATCTTGCGGCGCACCATGGCTTTCCGGCGAACTAGGGGACGCTTGATGCGGGCTAGGGGATCGAAAGGTGGGGGAATGGGCTGGAGATTTGGTGTGGTTTTAGGGCAGTGGCCGGCGTAGGCCGAGCAGCGAAGGTTCTGGTGTGAATAGTGGTTCCGGTGACGACCGGTCAATCGGTTTTGACTGTACATCGCTCTTGTCGCGTTCGCGTTGCAGCCCGGCACGCTGGACCCTCCACGTCGCTCACCGAATGGAACGCGCTTCGTCTTGCGTTTTCGCTCGCTTGTGGGCCGCAGTTGATAGCAAACCGACGTCCCTCCCCTCCCCCGCCCGCGTCATTTATTATACCACCACTCCCTCCGTTTTATGCGGAGTAAATAAAAATAGAGGGAGTATACTACGGATGAGGATCCCCTGACGTGGCCGAACCCATTGAGTAACTGACATGTGGGGCCTAGCAAGCATGGGGTCGGCCAGTAAGTGACCGAAAGGGACGGTAAGGCAGGGATACCTACGTCAGAGGATCCACTTCCACTATACTACTTTGACCAAATGTTAGAGTAATAATATATGACATGCAACTTACACAAATGTTAGAGTAATAATATATGACATGCAACTTACACAAAGCATACAGGGTCTAATGCGTTTTTCGAGGCTAACTTTGACCAAATGTTAGAGTAATAATATATGACATGCAACTTACACAAAGCATACGGTCAAATTCGTATGTGAAAGTAGTTTCCAATGATATATTTTTCACATTATACATCTCATGTACTATTAATCTTGTCAATAGTCAAATTGGAAACCATCTCGAGTACAAATCTAGGAGTACGTACGAATCTAACAATATTGATTGGGCGTTGTTGAATGTTGATACCTTTTTGATCAAAGTAGAGATACTTTGACTACACATAAAACTTAAATGTAAACTAGAAAGGATAGGGGGAGTATATTGTACGTTCAAAAACGAAACGAACATTGAATACCCTTTATATATGATTTGCGGACGCTATGATCACTGGTTCAAAATTTTGAATCCGCCTTAGGTATCACGTGCCCCCACTCGTTCCCTCTCGATTTCGTCTCGGGGTCCGGAGATATATTGAAAGAGGACTAGGGTGGGTACATGCGAATGATACTCGGTGGAATGTTCAAATGAGGCATGCGGGAGGATGGACTCGACTGGAGGGCGACATGATCGATGGAGAAGAGGGTTGGAGAGGAATGAGAAATAAGCAAACACCACATGATTATACTTGAACGGCTCAAATAAACAATAAGTTGTCTCGCTTGGCCTACATAGTGAAAGGCCTAATGCGCAATGCGGAGCACTGACGCTTGAATATGGCCGGGAAAACAGGGAAACCGACATGTGGGGCACACCCGTCGGGACGATGTAGCACAGACTAGTCCAATGGAGGAGCTGGCCCACGACCTCCTCGCCACCGACAACCGTTCATGTAGGTCGTTGGGGCCAACACCGGGGCGCAGCTCTAGCACCGCCTCTGGACACGGCGACCGCGGTGAGCGACACGCTCATATCGTCGCTAGACACGGTCGGTTTCAGTGTGCCGAGGGTGGCGTTAGTGCTGTGGCACGACCAACGGTATGTTTGGTTTGTGCCCAAGGTTGCCCCATCAAAGCATTGGGTAGCCAAAATTTTGGTTGAGGTATTGGTTGCCCATGATTTGGCCTACATTGGCAAGAAAAATGAACTAGAGTTGGCTAGAGTTCATTGGCATGCCAAAGAAATGGCAACCATCCAAACAAAGACCAATCTTTGGGTCATGACCAAAATTTTGGTTGAGGTATTGGTTGCCCATGATTTGGCCGACATTGGCAAGAAAAATGAACTAGAGTTGGCTAGAGTTCATTGGCATGCCAAAAAAATGGCAACCATCCAAACAAAGACCAATCTTTGGCTCATGACCAAAATTTTGGTAAGGTGCACTTTGGCCACAATCCAAACACACCCCAACACCCGGCTCGTCGAGGATGCACGGGGCGCCGCGACGCGTCCGCGGAGTGGTGTAGCACGGCCAACCGCATCCTCTGGACCTGAGACCATGCCGGGTCGTCTTGCTTTTTCAATGAAATGCGGGGATCGCATGTGAGCAAAGGGCATCTCCAACATTGCCACGACCGCAGCTGACTACCCTGGCACACCAAAACCCTCGTCCCTCGCGCCGTCGCGCGGTGCGTTCCCAGCCGGCGCCAGCTGCCCGCATTCATGCCGTCCGTTCGTATGTCGTCGTTAAGAGGCTCGGTGCCCGAGGAACCAACTTCGGCGACTTAATGACGCACCCGGACGCTTGGCCTCACCAGAATACGCTACTTAAAGCGGCAACGCCCAGCTAACCTCCACACCATAGCGCATCGTCCTCCTACCTGGCACCACATCCGCCATGACCGCAAGCGCGAACGCTCTGCGGGATAGCTTGTCTTCAGGGATGAAGCTCGAGTCGCCGCCCTCGCTCAAGTCGCCGCACAAGCGGTGGCCACGCCGGCGGCCGACGACGGGAGCACCGTCAGCCACGCTTCCTACTTGCCGCCGTCCATGGAGAAGACGATCGAACAATGGCAAAAGGAAGGGTGAAGGCAAATGGAGGAGGCAGGAAGAGCGTGCGATAGCAGTTCCAAATCGAGAGGGAAAGGCGAAGAGTCGGTGGATGGTTGCCAGTTTGCCACGGTACACGAAGAGGCACCCCGGCCTACACGTCCTTTCGGAAATTGTACAAAAGGGCTCGCCGTCTTCTCACTGACATGTTGGAACAGGACCACATGTCAACGAAACATGGTGTGTAATTTCTCGTGCAAAATGCGATCTGGCTGCGTTGGCCCGAGGTGCCGCATTAGTTATCGACCTTTATTTTTTAACATACAATCTGAGTGGATAGCTCCTGTGGTCATCACACGTGAGCGGATATATAGGTGGGCTAGGTGGGCAGGCGGCAACAATCTAAGTGCTAAAAGAGTTGATCTGGAAAAAAAAGTTGATCCAATGCTTGGTTTTGTTTGGATTTTCCAACTATGACCATTGGATAGAGTGGATCAATGGCTTACGTTCAAAGTTATTCTCATTCTATAGAATGGTATAGGAACGTGGAGAGATTTGGTTGATTTTACGCTGAATAATATAAAATATTATGAGTGCACACGCTCCACCCCGAGGTTTGTAGCTCCTTCTCGGCCGTCGGGAATCTATGTTCTTCCACTCTTTCGTTTAAGACATGAGCTTTGTTCATCCTGTTGCCGACACGCGGGACATCTATATGCCTCCATTTTACAAAATCATACTATATGCCTCCATGACACACGGGACATCTAGCATCAAGGTGGCGTGTCATGCAAGAAAATGGAGATATGCAGTGCGTAAGTGAGTCGTGCACTTCGATGGCACCTAGTACTACGCAATATTTTTTCTCCTCGATGGCATGTGAATAGTGCACGTACTCAATGACAGAGCACGGGATGGTAGCCATGGACATGGTCGGCCCTTTTTGAAGGGAGTACTAATAAATAACTTTGATGTGTCCCGTCAACTCGCAGAACGACGAGAAGCTTGCTTACTACGCCTTCTCCCTCGCCAACGCGTGCATGGTGGCTCGCAGCACGAGGAGAAACTTTTGCTTACAAGCGGTGGACGTGCAACAGTTCATGTGGTGTCAGATTGCCAAAAGTATTACTGTAGTACCATAATTATTGTTCGACTTCCGGAAGAGGAGAAGAGCGCAAGGTCACCTACTAACCTAGTACAGTACTACTATAGCCAAAGCTGGTCCACCTTCTTAGAGCATGGTTAATTAATATAGGCGGCTCTTGCAGCGGCACATCATTTAGAGCAAGTACTCTCTTCGTAGGAACAAAGGAAGTGAAACAAAAGTTGGAGTGGATGCTAGATTGCCAATTAAAACATGATTAGATAGGAAAAAAATCCTATAGCATTCTATCCTATGAATCAAACGACCAATGTAGGAAAATTATGAGGGGGGTCTCTCCAACAGTGTTCCTTGGCTCGCACCTAGCATCACGGTGGTCGAACTTGGAGTCATTCATCTGGTACACGTGGCATCTCAGATCTGGACACAAGGTGACGCGACCTCTCACTTCCTCCGCCATTTGAAGCGGCGCGCCGGTGGAGGGCTAGCATACTCCAATATTAGGTTGGCTCTATGTGATGTGGCAACTTCATATACTAACCGGATGCTGGCTATACTACTACGGTACTCACACTCCAAGAAGTGACTCGAAAACTATTCATAAATTGAGTCTATGACATGCATTCGCAACTGAAATGTACCATTCATTAAATACAACAAGTGGTCAACACACAACGACAACGAGGATACATGTTGGATTACAGATTATTTCCAACAAAACATTCTAGCAAATACTAAAGTTTTCATCACACAACAAATAACAAGCAATGAAATGAACTTCAACTCAACCAATCCTCCGGGTTGGAAACGCTTGCTTTGAACCATAGGTGCTCTGGGAAGGGCCAGCTATTGTCAATATCGAGAGCAACGCAGGACTAATCATCCAGGCTGAAGCGACATATATCAGGACCAGGGTAGGAAACCACCGAAATGTCCGAGGTATAGATCAATTCAGTATGAAATTGTCCAGGGCAAAACATGACTGTATCAAATTGTCCAGTGCAAAACATGACAGATCTAAGCGAAAGAGACATGTTTAAACCGAAAATACAAGGTGGGGTATATGTTTACTAGCTGCTTGATATTTGTGCAGACAGAGATGTCTGCCCGTTGCTATTTAGCAAACACACAAAGTGACCACAATTTTGGTTGAACTGCACAAGAGAATAGTATAGGCACTGCATGTAGTGCCATTTGAAAATAGACACAGAAAGATTGGATAGTCACTTCATGGACTGCAGAAAAGTAGTACTGTACTATTTATTGGCCAACACTAGGTGCTTCATTGCTTTGGTATGATTATACAATGGGCATCATTTTGCATAAGTTCAAGTTTGTATTCCAAAAATAGTCTCGCCGTGAGATCAAGAGAAGACCAAATCATATTGCAGTTGATGTTCCTCCATCATGTGTGGTTCATTCTCATGGTTTCAGCTGTTGGTGAAACCAGTTACGTTTGCAAGAGGAATTGTAGACTTCATAAACAAATTTGTCTTTCAGTCTATACTGAATTTTGGCCAAGAGAAGCATCCATGTTAGTAGGAAGAACATATGCTTTTTCTAGATCTTTGCTTTTGGAGCTACATATTTGTATATGATCTGTGAATCATTGAGATGCATTAACATGTTGATCTTATGTATGGGAATCGTACTAGTTGGCTGCGACTCGTTGCATGCTGCTCCGCGTACTGGCTGCGAGCGATTTTGAGTGCCCGCATGCAGCCGGCCGTAATTAAGGCAGCTAACTGATGCGAAAAGATGCGCTTTAATTGTTGCGGGCCTTTTAAATGCGTGGAATCATTATTGACAAGGAGGGAGATGATTCGAGTGCACTCGTTTGACCGTAATGCCGGCGTGCGACCCAGCACGGATGGGATGGGACGGCACAGTCAGAATTTCAGTTTCTCTAGTTTTCCATGGCAAGCTGGCGCGCTAAGCCATGCCTGCTTCATTATGCATTGAATTCCGATGACCGTCGCGCTACCTTCCGCTTATAAGTACTGTTTCTCGGCCTTCTATGGTGGCACCATGACCCAACTCGCCCTATCCTCATAAGCCCCCACCGGCCCGATGTTGCTCACCAGTTGTCCTCGCTCTCGCCACGTCCGCCATGCCCCCGCCCGTCCGTGATAGGCGTGGCCGGAGGCGGTCACCGCCGGAACTAGTGTTCGGTTTTTCACCGAAAAGCAGACGGAGGGAGGAGGCATTTTATCGGTCTTTAGATGGCAATGCGGAGATCGAGGAATTGTTGGAGCGCGACCGCCTGGCGGAGGAGCAGGAGTTGTTGGAGCGCGACCGCTTGGCGGATGAGCAGCGTATCACCGATTTGCGCCGCCAGCGGGACATGGAGCAGCAGCGCACCGACGCTCTGAGTCGCGAGCAGAGCGCCCGCACGTGGGCCGACTACGTGGAGGCCGGCGCCCAGAAAATAGCCCTGGAGGCTGTCGGGCACGCACACGTTCGCGACGCCGGTTTTTACTACCAGCTTGTCAAGTGGGTTTCCCGCTTAGAAGCTGAAGCTTTGGTGGACCACGCCGGCATGGAAAGGGCCAACGCGCGCGAGCAACGCGCCCTATCGCACCTCTGGCAAGTCCGAGGCGAGGCGGAGGACGCTGGTGCCAGCGTTTAGCGTGTACCGCAGATGGCGGCCGGCATCGTCTAGTTAGCTAAGAGTAAGTTAGTACTTGTACGCTACTAGAGTATTAGTGGAAGTAGATAGTTAACTTGGCTATGATGGTTGTCAACGTGGAAGTTCAGTACTCTATATGTGGATCAGACCTGTTACTTTGCTCTGAATGTTGAACTTTTCGTTTGAACATATGGAATGGCTGTTTTTTTAAATGGGTTGTATTTGTCCTCCACGGGTTTAGAGGCTGACTTGTGGGCCTACCGAGTTGACGCGTACACAACCAGGAGATGATTGTACGTGGAGAGGATGACAGCAGGGACCCGCCAAGGTCATGGCAGTACGCAAGCAAAGTGCCTCCTTATTTCAATCCAATAAAAAAATGGCTCCTCGTAATGGATTTCTGACATCTGGGTCCCATGCCATTGTCAACGTAGTCAACAAATGAGAGAGTTGCACAACGAGCAGCTGACATCAGGGACCCAGCAGCTCGCCCAGTTATTTTTGTTTTGGGTTTATTTGATAAATGCCACTCCAAATCCGGTGTTTCTAAGAAATGCCATTGCAATTTCCAAACTTTGAAAAATGCCATTTCATGCCATCCCCAGTGGCATTTTTCAAATTCTGGAGTGGCGTTTTTCAAAGTTTGCAAATTGCAGTGGCGTTTTCCAAAGTTTGCAAAAATTGCAGTGGCATTTTTCAAAGTTTGGAAATTGCAGTGGCATTTTTATGAATCGCCATATTTGTTGTGGCATTTATCTAATTTGTTTTTGAGACGGAAGCAGGGTGTCAACTGGGCTGTGCAGGGCACTCTGGCATGTCTAGACAGCCTTCTCTTTTATGTTTACCACAGACCAGCCCAGTAGTTTTTTTTCTTTCTGGTAATGGCTAGCCCAGTCTTTTTGTGATTTGCCAAGTAAGTCGCTTTCTCAGGCCTATTGGGCTGCAAATCTTTCAAGACGAGGAGAGCTTCATTCGGCTGGACGAGAAAATGGCCTATCAGTAATGAGAAATGGGCTGTACATTTTTAAAACACATCAAACCGGCAATTACTTTCAAATTTCTTTTTTTCATTTCAAGATTTTAAATTGCATTAATTTTTATGCGTGGACAATTTGTTGGATTTTATATTGATATACATTTATTTTTAAAATTAGTTTGAATGTGACTCAAAATTTCGGGATTAAAAACAGTTCGGACCGCACCGAAATATGCAACATTTCGTATAATTTTTTGACGTGGCCACAATATGGGCTGTAATGCTAACAAAAAGAATATGGGCTAAAAAAACCTTTAGAATTAGCAAATGGGCTGTAAATTATTAGAAATAATGGCAGATGGGTTGTATGCTGTTTTCCACAGATTTGAGGCTTTCCTAAAAAAAGGTTGACGCACAAGCAGTGACTGTTGGATGTCCATCCAACGGCCGTCGTGCTTCTTCAATCTCCGCTCTTCCTGCTCCAGCCGCTCAAACAAGCGCCGACGGGACTGCCTGCTCCCTCCTCCCCGCGGCCGGCTGTGCTGCCGCGCAGGCTTCACCGCCCCACCGTACTCCCATCGCTGGCCTAGCCATCCCTCTACTCACCCACACCTGTTGTTATTCTCCGGCGACGGCAGACGAACCAGTAAACCCTCGTATAGTCGTACTCCCCTCCGCGTGGGAAACAACTGCCGAGTCTTCCCTGCCTCCGTGTCGTTCCCTTCCGAGGCCTCGCCGTCGTCTACCACCTTGGTGCTCCCGGCGCGGCCTGGTCAATGTGGTCAACGATCGACATGCATCTGAAGTGGACTATACGTGGAGAGGCTGACAGCTGGGTCCACGGCTGCACGCAAGGAAATGCCTCCTTATTACGCGCAAAATAATGATTCCTCCACCTAACATCTAGGACCCACCGAAAGGGCCTCTGTATTTCGCGAAAAAAATGTTACCGCCGCTGACAGCTCGGACACACCAGCTATATATTCGCACGCAAGGAAGTGCGTCCTTATTACGCACAAAAAAATGAATACTCCCCTGCTAGCTGGGACCCAGTATAGTGGCAGGCTGACTTGTGGGCCTAGTAAGTTGACGGGGACGGAGGGCTTTGTCAACTTAGTCAATATGCACGATTCTAGCTCCAGTGACCGTATGATGTCCATCCAACGGCCGTAGTGCTTCTTCAACCTCTGGTCTTGTTGCTCCAGCCGCCCAAAGCAGCGCCGGTCGTGCCGCATGCTCCTGCCTCCCGTGGCCGGCTGTGCTGCCGCGGAGAACTCACCGCCCCTACTATTCCCACCGCTGGCCAGGCCCTGCGGCGACGGCAGCCTCACACCGCAGACGAACCAGTGAACCCTTGTACTCCTCTCCGGTGGGCTTCCACTGCCGCGTCTTCCCCGGCTCCGCGTCATCCCCTTCCTAGGCCTCGCCGTCGTCCACCGCCCTGGTGCTCTCGGCGCGGCGTGGTCAACGTGGTCAAGGAACGGCTTCCATCGGACGTGGACTGTACATGGAGAGGCTGACAGCTGGGTCCACAGCCGCAGCAGGGAAGTGCCTCCTTATTATGCGCAAAATGATTATTCCTCCACCTGACAGCGGGGACCCATAGGACGGGCCACCGTATTTCGCAAAAAAATGTTTCCCCCTGACTGCGGGGACCCACCAGCTACATCTTCGCACGCAAGGAAGTGCGTCCGGGCAAAAAAACGATTCGCCCCCTGACTGCTGGGACCCACTAGCTACATCTTCGCAGGCAAGGAAGTGCCTGACAGTCGGGACCCACCTGGTCGAAGCGTACGTAGCATTGTCATTCTGGTCGCGAACGTGTATGTACATACTGGTCGATGTAGAGGCGCGCACGTGTCGTAGTAGAGGCGCGCACGTAGCATGTACACGTACGTACAGTAGCCAGTGTGCAAGAAAGAAAATACGGCCACGTACGTACATACAGGCAGGGTCTTGAACGCCTACTCGCGCATACGTACGGCCAGGGCTCGTGTACATGGCTGGGTCGGAACGGAGAAACAACGTCGTCGTCGTGTTTATGGGGAGCCAACCGGCTGGGTCGGAACGGAATGCGTCGGCGTGTTCATCGGGAGGGCTTGGACGGAACAGCCGATGGAAACGAGGCCTGGCATACCGCAGAACGGAGGAAACGGCCTTGTGTTCGAGCGGCCACGTTTGAAACGGGATCCTGTTCATCGGGAGGGGTCTGGCGTACCGCAAAACGGAGGAAACGGACCTCCTACGGTCGAAACGGGGGTCCTGTTAATCGGGAGGGGTGTGGCGTACCGCAAAACGGAGGAAACGGACTTGTGTTGGAGCGCTGCGGTCGAAACGGGGGTCCTGTTCATCGGGAGGGGTGTGGCATACCGCAAAACGGGACTCCACGGGATACTGTTCATCTCCACCGTCGACCCCCTCCAGCCTCCACGGGCTACTGTTCATCCACCGTCGACCTCCTCCAGCCTCCACCTGTGACTGTTCATCCACGGGCTCCTGTTCATCCAGCCTCCACCACGCGCTACTCCACCGGCTACTGTTCAACCAGCCCTCTCCACGGGCTCCTGTTCAACCACCCCTCCACGGGCTACTGTTCATCCAGCCCTCCATCATCTACTGTTCATTCTGCCCTCCACGGGGTGGTCCTGTTCATCCTGCCCCTCACGGGGTCCTGTTCATCCAGCCCCAACCGGCTCGATCGATCGGGGTGCTGTTCATCCAGAAGCAACACCACGGGGTCCTATTCATCCACCCCCACCGGGAACTGTTCATCCAAACCCCCCAGCAACGCTCACTGTTCATCCAGAGGCAACATCGATCGGCTTCAGTTAGCAGTAGTAGCGAAGGAATCGCTCGATCGGGTTCAGTTAACAGCCATCGATCGATCGCTCGGGTTCAGTAACGCGTAGCCTGCAGTGCAATCACTCGGGTTCAGTTAGAGCCCAACGCCTCGCTCGGGTTCAGTTAGAGCCCAACGCCTCACACCCATGCCCGTACGTGTACGAGAGAAACGCGCATCGCTCGGCCCCGACCACCCACCGTAATCGGGAACACCCCGATATTTTCCTCGCCCTCGCTTCTACCACGGTTTTTTCCGTCATGGACGGCCGAAGGAATGTCATGCAGCTGCGTCTCCGGCCCGCCCAGGACGAAAAGCCCATTTTTTGTCATGATTTTTTGTCATAGAAGGAGGACCCCACCACATCTATGATGATACCGGGTTTTGCCACAATTATCGTCATAGAAGTGTCATAAGTATGACAGAAAAAAATTTCGTTCGGCCCAAAATGTCACGGATGTGTCTTTTTTTTTGTAGTGTTAGTCCATAAAAATAATATAAATTGCTACAAAAGTGTATAAAAATTGATAACATAATAGCATTTAACCATCAAAAGTTATAAATATGTTTGAGATGTATTAGCATCCAAAAGCTTAATTCATGCTCGTCCTCGAGTAGGTAAATTATAAATAAAGAAAAAGTTTGATGTTGAAAGCTACCTTCATCTTGGTCAAATGACGTAACAATGGTGTGAACTTGGGACAAAAATGATTCAAAGCAATAATCTTATAATTGATAACAAGCAAGTAACATCAAAATGTGTAAATAAGATTACTATTGCTTTTCATGGAGTAATGCTTTCATGTAATACCAATTAATACTCATGATGTCATATACATGTCCCCGATCACTCAAGGCTTTACCATATTCAAAGATCTTCGCATAACACACCTAGAGCTTCAGTAAAGCAACTGAATTCGTGACGAGCCATTTTAAACTACTTAGCACTTCGCTTAATGCTCAATTCACAAGCCTTGGTCTTAACACTGATGATGGCAAAGACAATGTATCTAGCACTAGTACTAGACAATGTGTTTAGGATTTCCTTAACCAAGTGTCTGATCACAGTCCAAGTGCTTTGTTTGGGTCAGAACTAAAAAACAAGATTCCTACCTCTTTGCATACTGCCAGACAAGATCTTCTGAATTTTGTTGTGGCTGATCAACCAAGTGATGAGAAATGCTTTAACCTATACAGGGAGATGGGACATGGGGATTAATTAGGGCAATTCAGTTTTGAATTTACTAAGCATGATATGATGAATGTTGACGAACACCCAAAACAATAGGTTGTAGACGAAACAGTGGGCCCTCCCCCACTTCCACAAAAAGGAGCAAAAGTGGGGCAATATACAACCTGTCAGGCAGAGTGCAAGGTTTAGTAATAAAGGGAAAACAGTGATGGCTCTAGCGCAGGAGTACAAGAAGGTGAAGAGCCTAGAGACCACCAAAATATCAGGTACTTCTCATAACTCCTTCACTCTTCTACAAATGAGAGGTTCTATTATGTTTCTCATTTTGTAGGAGTTGTTGTTTCTAATGTCCTAGTCTATCAACATTTAGTTGAACCTAGTCTTGTAGCTAATAATTTGGACACTCATGATATGGGAGACCAGGTGACTCTACTCCTCCAGTCCTCTTTAGAAACAAATTTAGAAGTTGTGAGGAGAAGGCACTATCTGATAGTAGTGCTAATGATTTGTTAGATAGTAAAGATTTTTAGTACTAGGTGTGTAACCATAGACGGGGCAAACACCCAAAGAAAGGTTTAAACGAATAGTTTATTTTAGAATGCTAGGGGTATTACTACCCCTGGTAGGAAGTCTCTGATTATAAATACTTTATGGAAAGTGCATACTTTAATTGCATGGTTCCAGGAAACCAAGAAAGAGAACTTTGATGATTCTTTTGTTAGAGCCTTAATTAGTGGTAGAGATTTCAGTTAGGGGTCTGTCTCCCGACCAAGGGCTCTACAGGAGGGATCCTGGTGTAGGTATAGATAACAATGTGTGTGAGGTTGTCTCTTGGGATATCAAAGTATTTTTTGTTTATTACTCTCTGGTTTATCTACCAACTAAAACTAAATTTAGAGTAATTAATGTCTATGACTCACCTTATGGGGAGGGCAAGGATGATTTCCTCTCTAAGCTTCATGCTCTTTTATACCTGGCCAATTGACGACCCACAAGTATAGGGGATCTATTGTAGTCCTTTCGATAAGTAAGAGTGTCGAACCCAACGAGGAGCATAAGGAAATAGCAAGTGGTTTTCAGCAAGGTATTCTATGCAAACACAGAAATTATCGATAACAGATAGTTTTGTGATAAGATAAATCGTAATGGGTAACAAGTAAATAAAGTAACTAAGGTGCAGCAAGATGGCCCAGTCCTTTTTGTAGCAAAGGACAAGCCTGAACGAACTCTTATATAATGCAAAGCGCTCCTGAGGACACATGGGAATTGTGGTCAAGTTAGTTTTCATCATGCTCATATGATCCGCGTTCGTTACTTTGATAATTTGATATGTGGGTGGACCGGTGCTTGGGTGCTGCCCTTCCTTGGACAAGCCTCCCTCTTATGATAAACCCATCTCGCAAGCATTCACAACTACGAAAGAAGAATTAAGGTAAACCTAACCATAGCATGAAACATATGGATCCAAATCAGCCCCTTAAGAAGCAACGCATAAACTAGGGTTTAAGCTTCTGTCACTCTAGCAACCCATCATCTGCTTATTACTTCCCAATGCCTTCCCCTAGGCCCAAATAATGGTGAAGTGTCATGTAGTCGACGTTCACATAACACCACTAGAGGAAAGACAACATACATCTCATCAAAATATCGAACGAATACCAAATTCACATGATTACTCATAACAAGACTTCTCCGTTGTCCTCAGGAACAAACGTAACTACTCACAAAACATATTTATGATCAAGATCAGAGGAGTATTAATTATCATTAAGGATCTGGAAATATAATCTTCCACCGGATAAAGCAACTAGCATCAACTACAAGGAGTAATCAACACTACTAGCAACCCACAGGTACCAATCTGAGGTTTTGGGACCAAGATCGAATACAAGAGATGAACTAGGGATTGAGAGGAGATGGTGCTGGTGAAGATGTTGATGGAGATTGACCCCCTCTCAATGAGAGGATCGATGGTGATGACGATGGCTTCGATTTCCCCCTCCCGAAGGGATGTTTCCCCGGCAGAACAGCTCTGCCAGAGCCCTAGATTGGTTTTGCCCAGGTTCCACCTCGAGACGGCGGCGCTTCGTCCCGAAAGCTTCCTCCTGATTTTTTTCCAGGTCAAAACACACCATATAGCCACAGATGGGCACCGGAGGCCTGTTAGGGGGGTAGGGCGCGCCCTTCACCCTTGTGGCTGGCTGGTGGCCCCCCTCTGGTACTTTCTTCGCCCAATATTTTTTATATATTCCAAAAACATGCTCTGTGAAGTTTCAGGACTTTTGCAGTTGTGCAGAATAGGTCTCTAATATTTGTCCTTTTCCAGTCCAGAATTCCAGCTACCAGCATTCTCCCTCTTCCTGTAAACCTTATAAAATAAGAGAGAATAGGTATAAGTATTATGATATAATGTGTAATAACAACCCATAATACAATAGATATCAATATAAAAGCATGATGCAAAATGGACGTATCAACTCCCCCAAGCTTAGACCTCGCTTGTCCTCAAGCGAAAGCCGATATCGGGAAATATGTGCACATGTTTAGAGATAGAGGTGTCGATAAAATAAAATACGGACATGAGGGCATCATGATCATCTTCAGAACAACAACATATATTGTCATATAATTTCTTATGCTAAAGTAACAATTCATTCACAAAGTAAAGTATGAATCAGAAACTTCATTGAAAAATAACAAACTATGATCTCAGTCATTGAAGCAATTACAATTTATCATAACATTGGAAAGAGTCAATATAAGAGCTTTTCAGGAAGTCCACATACTCAACTATCATTTAATATTTCACAATTGCTAACACTCACGGGATATTTATGGGTTCAAAGCTTCAATCAGACACAGAGAAAGATAGGGGCTTATAATTTCGCCTCCCAACCTTTTACCTCAAGGGTAATGTCAACAATAATACTTTATGATAAGCTACATCCGAGTGGATATATATATCCGGATCTCTCCAACATATAGTGCTTTCCAAAGGATAAAGTATGAAAAGGAAATGTGATGATCACCATGACTCTTGTATAAGGGTAGAAGATAAAAGTAAAAGATAGGCCCTTCGCAGAGGGAAGCAGAGGTTGTCATGCGCTTTTATGGTTGTATGTGTAAAATCTTAGTGCAAAAGAACGTCACTTTATATTGCCGCTTGTGATAAAGACCTTTATTATGCAGTCCTTCGCTTTTATTTCTTCCATATCACAAGTTCGTATAAATATTATTTTCTTCACACTAATAGATCATACATATTTAGAGAGCAATTTTTTATTGCTTGCACCGATGACAACTTACTTGAAGGATCTTACTCAATCCATAGGTTGGTATGGTGGACTCTCATGGCAAAACTGGGTTTAGGGATGTTTGGAAGCACAAGTAGTGTCTCTACTTGGTGCAAAGAATTTGTCTAGCATGAGAGGGAAAGGCAAGCTCAACATGTTGGATGATCCATGACAATGTAACTTCTATTCGGATATAAGAAAACATAACCTATTAGGTTGTCTTCCTTGTCCAACATCAACTTTTTAGCATGTCATATTTTAATGAGTGCTCACAATTACAAAAGATGTCCAAGATAGTATATTTATATGTGAAGCCTCTCTTTCTTTATTACTTCCTATTAATTGCAACAGTGACCTAAACTATGTTTGTCAACTCTCAACAACTTTTATTCATCATACTCTTTATATGTCAAGTCATTACTCTCGATAAGATCAATATATGATCTTTTTATTTATTTTTATTCTTTCTTTTATTTAATTACCTCAAGATCATAGCAAGAAAGCAAAGCCCTTAACTCAAAACTACTCTTTATTATATATCTCAAGGACTCGATTACATAGAGGGAACATAAAGCAAAACTCAAGGCTAGATCATACTAAAACTTTATTCTACTAGATCAAGATATAACCAAAAGTACCGAACTAAGAAAAGCGATAAAGATAAAGGTGTGATGGTGATACGATACCAGGGCACTCCCCCAAGCTTGGCAGTTGCCAAGGGGAGTGCCTATACCCATGTATTTAGATCTCTTTCTTCGGGGGTGGTGGTGATGGAGTTGTTGCATTCTTCTTCTCTAGCTTGCGTCTTGGACCAATTCTTTTTAGATATATTAACAGTATTTTGCAAAATTAATTTAATCTCTCTATTGCTCAATTCTACTTGACCACTAGACTGAGGATGATATGGAGACACAATTCTATGATTAACATCATACTTAGCAAGCAATTTACGGAAAGCACCATGAATAAAACGTGAACCACCATCAGTCATTAAATATCTAGGGACTCCAAACCTTGGAAAAATAACTTCTTTAAGCATCTTAATGGAAGTGTTATGATCAGCACTACTAGTTGGAATAGCTTCTAACTCACTTAGCAACATAATCAACAACAACTAAAATATGAGTATACCCATTAGAGGAAGAAAAAGGTCCCATATAATCAAAGCCCCAAACATCAAATGGTTCAATAACAAGTGAATAGTTCATTGGCATTTCCTGACGTCGACTAATATTACCAATTCTCTGGCATTCATCACAAGACAAGGCAAACTTACGAGCATCCTTAAAGAGAGTGGGCCAATAGAACCCGGATTGCAATACCTTCTGTGCAGTTCTATCTCCAGCGTGGTGTCCTCCGTAAGATTCAGAGTGGCACTTGCGTAGGATCTGTCCCTGTTCATCCTCAGGTACACAACGTCTAATAACACAATCTACTCCTTCTTTATAAAGTTGTGTGGGTCATCCCAAAAGTAATGTCTTAAATCATAGAAAAACTTTTTCTTTTGCTGGTATGTGAAACTAGGTGGTATAAATTTAGCAACAATGTACTTAGCATAATCAGCATACCATGGAGTATTACGAGAAGCATTTAAGACATTTAATTGTTCATCGGGAAAGCTACCATCAATATGCAGTGGGTCATCAAGAACATTTTCTAACCTAGACAAGTTGTCTGCAACGGGGTTCTCAGCTCCCTTTCTATCAATAATATGCAAATCAAATTCTTGTAGTAAGAGAACCCATCTAATAAGTCTAGGTTTAGCATCTTTCTTTTGCATAAGATATTTAATAGCAGCATGATCAGTGTGAACAGTTAGTTTGGAATTAACAATATAAGGTCTGAACTTATCACATGCAAATACAACTGCTAAAAATTCTTTTTCAGTGGTAGCATAATTTCTCTGGGCACTGTCTAGAGTTTTACTAACATACTGAATAAAATTTAATTTCTTGTCTAATCTTTGTCCTAGAACGGCACCAACAATATAATCACTGGCATCACACATAATTTCAAAGGGTAAGTTCCAATCTGGTGGCTGAACAATAGGTGCAGAAATCAAGGCGTCCTTAACACTACAGAAAAAGACACATCCGTGACATTTTGGGCCGAACGATTTTTTTCTGTCATACTTATGACACTTCCATGACAATAATTGTGACAAAACACGGTATCATCATAGATGTGGTGGGGTCCTACTTCTATGACAAAAAATCATGACAGAAAATGGGCTTTTCGTCCTGGGCGGGCCGGAGACGCAGCTGCATGACATTCTTTGGGCCGTCCATGACGGAAAAAACCGTGGTAGAAGCGAGGGTGAGGAAAATATCGGGGTGTTCCCGGTTACGGTGGGTGGTCGGGGCCGAGCGATGCGCGTTTCTCTCATACACGCATGTGCGTGGGTGCGAGGCGTTGGGCTCTAACTGAACCCGAGCGAGGCGTTGGGCTCTAACTGAACCCGAGCGATTGCACTGCAGGCTACGCGTTACTGAACCCGAGCGATCGATCGATGGCTGTTAACTGAACCCGATCGAGCGATTCCTTCGCTACTGCTGCTAACTGAAGCCGATCGATGCTGCCTCTGGATGAACAGTGAGCGTTGCTGGGGGGTTTGGATGAACAGTTCCCGGTGGGGTGGATGAACAGGACCCCGTGGTGTTGCCTCTGGATGAACAGGACCCCGATCGATCGAGCCGGTTGGGGCTGGATGAACAGGACCCCGTGGAGAGCTGGATGAACAGGACCACCCCATGGAGGGCAGGATGAACAGTAGATGGTGGAGGGCTGGATGAACAGTAGGCCGTGAAGGGGTGGTTGAACAGGAGCCCGTGGAGAGGGCTGGTTGAACAGTAGCCGGTGGAGTAGCGCGCGGTGGAGGCTGGATGAACAGGAGCCCGTGGATGAACAGTCGCAGGTGGAGGCTGGATGAACAGGAGCCCGTGGATGAACAGTCGCTGGTGGAGTCTGGAGGAGGTCGACGGTGGATGAACAGTAGCCCGTGGAGGCTGGAGGGGGTCGACGGTGGAGATGAACAGTATCCCGTGGAGTCCCGTTTTGTAGTACGCCACACCCCTCCCGATGAACAGGACCCCCGTTTCGATCGTAGCGCTCCAACACAAGTCCGTTTTCCTCTGTTTTGCGGTACGCCACACCCCTCCCGATCAACAGGACCCCCGTTTCGACCGTAGGAGGTTCGTTTCCTCCGTTTTGCGGTAAGCCAGACCCCTCCCGATGAACAGGGTCCCGTTTCGAACGTGGCCGGTCGAACACAAGGCTGTTTCCTCCGTTCTGCGGTACGCCAGGCCTCATTTCCATCGGCTGTTCCGTCCAAGCCCTCCCGATGAACACGACGACGCATTCCGTTCCGACCCAGCCGGTTGGCTCCCCATGAACACGACGACGACGCTGTTTCTCCGTTTCGACCCAGCCATGTACACGAGCCCTGGCCATACGTATGCGCGAGTAGGCGTTCGAGACCCTGCCCGTATGTACATACGTGGCCGTATTTTCTTTCTTGCACCCTGGACGCTGTACGTACATGTACATGCTACGTGCGCGCCTCTACTACGACACGTGCGCGCCTCTACATCGACCAGTATGTACGTACACGTTCGCGACCAAAATGACAACGCTACGTACGCTTCGACCAGGTGGGTCCCGACTGTCAGGCACTTCCTTGCCTGCCAAGATGTAGCTGGTGGGTCCCAGCAGTTAGGGGGGCGAATCTTTTTTTTGCCCGGACACACTTCCTTGCGTGCGAAGATGTAGCTGGTGGGTCCCAGCAATCAGGGGAAACGTTTTTTTCACTAAATACGGTGGCCCGTCCGGTGGGTCCCCGCTGTCAGGTGGAGGAATAATTATTTTGCGCGTAATAAGGAGGCACTTCCTTGCTGCGGCCGGGGACCCAGCTGTGAGCCGCTTGATACGTTTCCAACGTATCTATAATTTATGAAGTATTCATGCTATTATATTATCCATCTAGGATGTTTTATATGCATTTATATGCTATTTTATATGATTTTGGGACTAACCTATTAACCTAGAGCCCAGTGCCAGTTTCTGTTTTTTCCTTGTTTTTGAGTTTTAAAGAAAAGGAATACCAAACAGAGTCCAATGGATGTGCCAATTTTTGACGATTTTTTATGGACCAAAAGAAGACCCCAGAGCAAAAGAGTTGGGCCAGGAGAGTCCCGGGCTGCCCACGAGGGTGGGGGGCGCGCCCACCCCCCTGGGCATGGGCCCCTACCTCGTGGACAACTCGGAGACCCCCCTGACGTGAAACCTACGCCAAAAATTCCTATAAATCCAGAAACCTCCAGAAAATAACCTAGATCGGGAGTTCCGCCGCCGCAAGCCTCTGTAGCCACCAAAAACCAATCGGGGCCCTGTTCCAGCACCCTGCCGGAGGGGGGATCCCTCTCCGGTGGCCATCTTCATCATCCCAGCGCTCTCCATGACGAGGAGGGAGTAGTTCACCCTCGAGGCTGAGGGTATGTACCAGTAGCTATGTGTTTGATCTCTCTCTCTCTCTCTCTCGTGTTCTTGAGGTGGTACGATCTTGATGTATCGCGAGCTTTGCTATTATAGTTGGTCTTATGATGTTTCTCCCCCTCTACTCTCTTGTAATGGATTGAGTTTTCCCTTTGAAGTGATCTTATCGGATTGAGTCTTTAAGGATTTGAGAACACTTTATGTATGTCTTGCATGTGCTTATCTATGGTGACAATGGGATATTCACGTGATCCACTTGATGTATGTTTTGGTGATCAACTTGCGGGTTCAGTGACCTTGTGAACTTATGCATAGGAAGTGGGTTAGACTTGAATGTGCTAGTCATATGCTTCATGATGCTCTGTTTATGTTTCAATTCTTATCTTTTATGTGAGCATCTTTGAAATCATCATGCCTAGCTAGGGGCGTTAAACGTTAGCGCTTGTTGGGAGGCAAGCCAATTTTATTTTAGTTCCCTGCTTTTTGGTTCGGTTTAGTAATAAATAACCCGTCTAGCTTCTGTTTAGATGTGGTTTTATGTTTTAATTAGTGTTTGTGCCAAGTAGAACCTTTGGGAAGACTTGGGTGAAGTCTCTATGATCATGCTGTAAAAAACAGAAACTTTAGCGCTCACGAGATTAGCTTCAACTTTTTACTGGAGAGTGCTATTTAGTTGATTCTTTTTTGCAGATGATTACTAGACAAATTCCACAGGTCCAACAATTTATTTCAGAATTTTTGGAGTTACAGAAGTATACGTTTGATACAGATTACTACAGACTGTTCTGTTTTTGACAGATTCTGTTTTCTATGTGTTGTTTGCTTATTTTATTGAATCTATGAGTAGTATCGGTGGGTATGAACCATAGAGAAGTTGGAATACATTAGATATTACACCAATATGAATTTACAATGAGTTCACAACAGTACCTAAATGGTGATTTATTTTCTTATACTAACGGAGCTTACGAGTTTTCTGTTGAGTTTTGTGTTGTGAAGTTTTCAAGTTCTGGGTAAAGATTCGATGGACTATGGAATAAGGAGTGGAAAGAGCCTAAGCTTGGGGATGCCCAAGGCACCCCAAGGTAATATTCAAGGACAACCAAGAGCCTAAGCTTGGGGATGCCCCGGAAGGCATCCCCTCTTTCGTCTTCGTTCATCGGTAACTTTACTTGGAGCTATATTTTTATTCACCACATGATACGTGTTTTGCTTGGAGCGTCATTTTATTTTGTTAGTATTTTCTTGCTGTTATTTAGAATAATGTTTTGAATCTCTATCTTCAATAAAAAAAAATCAAGGATAGCCTTTACCATGCTTATTTTGCAAGTATACATGTTGCTGTTTCAAAATAGAAAGTTTATCACTGTTGCAAAAATTACCTAGAAAAGCCAGAATATGATAAAATGTTGAAACTTTTTGCATAATAAGCTCTGATAAATTTTCTACAGTGTGGTAGAATTTCATAATGTTTGGAGTTAGGGAAGTATGATGAATCTTGCATTCTTTACAGACTGTACTGTTTTGGCAGATTGCTGTTATGTTTGCATTGTTTGCTTGTTTAATGATTCTATTTGAGGATAGGAGTATTAAACATGCAGAGGCATTTAGTATGCAATGTTGAATAATAATTTTAGTGATTTGTTACAGTAGAAAATGATAAGGTTTTTGCATTGGTTTATACTAACTTATCTCACGAGTTCTTGTTGAGTTTGGTGTGGATGAAGCTTTCGAGATTTAGGAAACCGTGATATGGGAGGAATTAAGGAGACACAAAAGCTCAAGCTTGGGGATGCCCAAGGCACCCCAAGATAATATTTCAAGAAGTCTCAAGCATCTAAGCTTGGGGATGCCCCGGTAGGCATCCCACCTTTCTTCTTCAACAATTATCGGTTAGTATCGGTTGAGCCTAAGTTTTTGCTTCTTCACATGATGAGTGCTATCCTTGAAATGTCGTTTTATTTTGTTTTGCTTGCTGTTTGAATAATATCCCAAGATCTGAAATTCTTAAATGAGAGAGATTGTTCACATAGCTACATAATTATTTAACTACTCATTGATCTTCACTTATATCTTTTTGGAGTAGTTTGTCATTTACTCGTGTGCTTCACTTATATCCTATGAGTAAATAGTTGAATGATTTGAATGTCATAAATCTGAAATTATATATGTTTCCTATGCCTTTCCCATGGGGAGTAATGCCTTCACATATAAGAAGTAGAGGTGGTAAAATTTTGAAGGTTAGCAAACATTGTATTGGTCACTTGAACAATTCATGAAAGAATATTGAAGGAAGAGAGATTTCACATATAAATATACTATCTTGGACATCTTCTATGATTGTGAGCCCCATTAAGTATTTTCAAACCTGAGCAAATTAGTTGAAGTTGGACAAGGAAGACAACATAATGAGTTATGCTTGGGTATATTTGTATAGAAGTTATATTGTTATGGATCCTCTAACATGTGGTGCTTGCTATTTAGAATCCTTTACTAGCCAAAATATCTGTACTAAGCGGGAATACTGCTTGTGCATCCAAATTCTTTGAACCAAGTTTATTCCATGAGTGTCCACCATATCTACCTATATGCGGTATTTACCTGCCGTTCCAAGTAAATTTTCATATGCCAAACTCTAAACCTTCAAATAATAATCTGTTTTGTATGCCCGAATCGCTCATGTAGCGACGAGGGGCTGTCAGTATCTTCCATGCTAGGTGGGTTATTCTCACGATGAGTGGACTCCGCTCATCATTCATGAGAAAATGGCCGGTAACTTGGATGCCCAGTCCTATGATCAAAAGATCAAAAACAAATTGGCAAATAATTTAAACAAACTCCCCCAGGATTGTTGATAGTTGGACGGCACCCGTTGTTTCGGACAAGCCGTGGAGTGTGATTGTTGGTTGAGGGGGAGTAAAATCTTTACCTTTCTGTTTGGGAACTGCCTATAATGTATCTAGTATGGAAGATATTGGGAACTCTTGGTCGTTATGTTGACAATGAAAGCATACCTCTCAAAATTATTTTCATCTCCGTTTTAAAGCTTCGAGCTCTGGCACCTCTGCAAATCTCTGCTTCCCTCTGCGAAGGGTCTATCTTTTACTTTTATGCAAGAGTCAGTAGTATTCCTTCTCATTCCAACCTACTCTTTAGTTGGCAAGCATCATGTGGTGGAGAAAGATCTAAGAATATATGGCCATTCAAATATATTTGATCATGAATTATTATTGTTGACAATTATCTATATGATAAATAAGTTGGGAGGCGAAACATTAAGCCCCTATCTTTCTCTATGTTCGATGGATGCTATTTGTTCTAAAAATATGCTTTGAGTGGTAGCAATCATGGAAGACTATATGATAGTTGAGTATGTGGGATTTGCTAAATCAAAGCTCTTACATAGACCCTTCCTGAAAATAAGATGAATTGCAATTGTTTGATGACTGAGAACGGTTTGTTAGTTTTCAAGAAAGTTTATGATCTATACTTTAACATGTGAATAGTTCGTTACTTGATCATGAGAAGCTTTATGATATGATCTACTGTTATGATATATAATGATGCTAGAAAAAGTGATTGGAACTATCATTGATCAAACTTATGCACTTGCTAGCATTCACACTTCATAAATTATTTCTTTTATCATTTACCTACTCGAGGACGAGCAGGAATTAAGCTTGGGGATGCTGATACGTCTCCAACGTACCTATAATTTATGAAGTATTCATGCTATTATATTATCCATCTAGGATGTTTTATATGCATTTATATGCTATTTTATATGATTTTTGGGACTAACCTATTAACCTCGAGCCCAGTGCCAGTTTCTGTTTTTTTCCTTGTTTTTGAGTTTTAAAGAAAAGGAATACCAAACGGAGTCCAATGGACGTGCCAATTTTTGACGATTTTTTATGGACCCAAAAAAGACCCCGGAGCAAAAGAGTTGGGCCAGGAGAGTCCCGGGCTGCCCACGAGGGTGGGGGGCGCGCCCACCCCCCCTAGGCATGGGCCCCTGCCTCGTGGACAACTCGGAGACCCCCCTGACGTGAAACCTACGCCAAAAATTCCTATAAATACAGAAACCTCCAGAAAATAACCTAGATCGGGAGTTCCGCCGCCACAAGCCTCTGTAGCCACCAAAAACCAATCGGGGCCCTGTTCCGGCTCCCTGCCGGAGGGGGGATCCCTCTCCGGTGGCCATCTTCATCATCCCGGCGCTCTCCATGACGAGGAGGGAGTAGTTCGCACTCGGGGCTGAGGGTATGTACCAGTAGCTATGTGTTTGATCTCTCTCTCTCATGTTCTTGAGGTGGTACGATCTTGATGTATCGCGAGCTTTGCTATTATAGTTGGATCTTATGATGTTTCTCCCCCTCTACTCTCTTGTAATGGATTGAGTTTTCCCTTTGAAGTGATCTTATCGGATTGAGTCTTTAATGATTTGAGAACTCATTATGTATGTCTTGCATGTGCTTATCTATGGTGACAATGGGATATTCACGTGATCCAATTGATGTATGTTTTGGTGATCAACTTGCGGGTTCAGTGAGCTTGTGAACTTATGCATAGGGGTTGGCACACGTTTTCGTCTTCACTCTCCTGTAGAAACTTTGGGGCACTCTTTGAAGTACTTTGTGTTGGTTGAATAGATGAATCTGAGATTGTGTGATGCATATCATATAATCATACCCAAGGATACTTGAGGTGACATTGGAGTATCTAGGTGACATTAGGGTTTTGGTTGATTTGTGTCTTGAGGTGTTATTCTAGTACGAACTCTATGATAGATCGAACGGAAAGAATAGCTTCGTGTTATTTTACTACAGACTCTTGAATAGATCGACCAAAAAGGATAACTTTGAGGTGGTTTCGTACCCTACAATAATCTCTTCGTTTGTTCTCCGCTATTAGTGACTTTGGAGTGACTCTTTGTTGCATGTTGAGGGATAGTTATATGATCCAATTATGTTATTATTGTTGAGAGAACTTGCACTAGTGAAAGTATGAACCCTAGGCCTTGTTTCCTAGCATTGCAATACCGTTTACGCTCACTTTTACCACTTGCTACCTTGCTGTTTTTATATTTTCAGATTACAAATACTCATATCTACCATCCATATTGCACTTGTATCACCATCTCTTTGCCGAACTAGTGCACCTATACAATTTATCATTGTATTGGGTGTGTTGGGGACACAAGAGTCTCTTTGTTATTTGGTTGCAGGGTTGTTTGAGAGAGACCATCTTCATCCTACACCTCTCACGGATTGATAAACCTTAGGTCATCCACTTGAGGGAAATTTGCTACTGTCCTACAAACCTGTGCACTTGGAGGCCCAAGAACGTCTACAAGAAGAAGGTTGTGTAGTAGACATCACCTCTCCACGTACAGTCCACGTCGGATGGAAGCCGTTCCTTGACCACGTTGACCACGCCACACTGAGAGCACCAGGGCGGTGGACGATGGCGAGGCCTAGGAAGGGGACGACGCGGAGCCTGGGAAGACGCGACAGTGGATGCCCATGCGTAGAGGAGTATGAGCTTTCACTGGTTCGCTGCGGTGTGAGGCTGCCGTCGCCGCAGAATAACAGGGGCTGTGGGTGAGTAGAGGGATGGCCTGGCCAGCGGTGGGAGTAGTAGGAGGCGGTGAGGCCTCCGCCGCATCGCAGCCGGCCACGGGAGGCAGGAGAACGAGGCGCGATCGGCGCTGGTTTGGGCGGCTGGAGCAAGAAGACCAGAGGTTGAAGAAGCACTACGGCCGTTGGATGGGCATCGTACGGTCACTGGAGCTAGAATCGTGCATATTGAGTAAGTTGACAAAGCCCTCCGTCCCCGTAAACTTAGTAGGCCCACAAGTCAACCTGCCACTATACTGGGTCCCAGCTAGCAGGGGGAGTATTCATTTTTTTGTGCGTAATAAGGATGCACTTCCTTGCGTGCAAAGATATAGCTGGTGGGTCCGAGCTGTCAGCGGCGGTAACGTTTTTTTCGCGAAATACAGAGGCCCTTTCGGTGGGTCCCAGATGTCAGGTGGAGGAATCATTATTTTGTGCGTAATAAGGAGGCATTTCCTCGCGTGCGGCCATGGACCCAGCTGTCAGCCTCTCCACGTATAGTCCACTTCAGATGCATGTCGGTCGTTGACCACGTTGACCAGGACGCACCGAGAGCACCAGGGTGGTGGATGACGGCGAGGCCTAGGAAGGGAACGACACGGAGGCAGGGAAGACTCGGCAGTTGTTTCCCACGCGGAGGGGAGTATGACTGTACAAGGGTTTACTGGTTCGTCTGCCGTCGCCGGAGAATAACAGCAGGTGTGGGTGAGTAGAGGTATGGCTAGGCCAGCGATGGGAGTACAGTGGGGCGGTGAGGCCTGCACGGTAGCACAGCCGTCCGCGGGGAGGAGGGAGCAGGCAGTCCCGCCGGCGCTTATTTGAGCGGCTGGAGCAGGAAGAGCAGAGATTGAAGAAGCACGACGGCCGTTGGATGGACAGCCAACAGTCACTGCTTGTGCGTCAACCTTTTTTTAGGAAAGCCTCAAATCTGTGGAAAATAGCATACAACCCATCTGCCATTATTTCTAATAATTTACAGCCCATTTGCTAATTCTTAAAGTTTTTTTGGAGCCCATATTCTTTTTGTTAGCATTACAGCCCATATTGTGGCCACGGTTAAAAAATTATACGAAATGTTGCATATTTCGGTGTGGTCCGAACTGTTTTCAATCCCGAAATTTTGAGTCACATTCAAACTGATTTTAAAAATAAATGTATATCAATATAAAATCCAACAAATTGTCCACACATAAAAATTAATGCAATTTAAAATCTTGAAATGAAAAAAAGAAATTTGAAAGTAATTGCCGGTTTGATGTGTTTTAAAAATGTACAACCCATTTCTCATTACTGATAGGCCATTTTCTCGTCCAGCCGAATGAAGCTCTCCTCGTCTTGAAAGATTTGCAGCCCAACAGGTCTGACAAAGCGACTTACTTGGCAAATCACAAAAAAACTGGGCTAGCCATTTTCAGAAAGAAAAAAAAACTACCACCCTGCTTCCGTCTCAAAAACAAATTAGATAAATGCCACAACAAATATGGCGATTCATAAAAATGCCACTGCAATTTCCAAACTTTGAAAAATGCCACTGTAATTTTTGCAAACTTTGGAAAACGCCATTGCAATTTGCAAACTTTGAAACACCACTCCAGACTTCGAAAAATGCCACTGGAAATGGCATTTTTCAAAGTTTGGAAATTGCAGTGGAATTTCTCAGAAACACCAGATTTGGAGTGGCATTTATCAAATTAACCCAAAACAAAAATAACTAGGCGAGCTGTTGGGTCCCTGGTGTCAGCCGCTCGTTGTGCAACTCTCTCGTTTATTGACTACGTTGACAATGGCATGGGACCTAGATGTCAGAAATCCATTAGGAGGAGCCTTTTTTTTGGATTGAAATAAGGAGGCACTTGCTTGCGTACTGCCATGACCTTGGCGGGTCCGTGCTGTCATCCTCTCCACGTACAATCATCTCCTGATTGTGTACGCGTCAACTTGGTAGGCCCACAAGTCAGCCTCTAAACCCGTGGAGGAGAAATACAACCCATTTAAAAAAATAACAGCCCATTCCATACGTTCAAACGGAAAGTTCAACATTCAGAGCAAAGTAACAAGTCTGATCCACATATAGAGTACTGAACTTCCACGTTGACAACCATCATAGCCAAGTTAACTATCTACTCCCACTAATACTCTAGTAGCGTACAAGTACTAACTTATTCTTTGCTAACTAGACGTTGTCGGCCGCCATCTGCGGTACATGCTAAACGCCGGCACCGGCATCCTCCGCCTCGCCTCGGACTTGCCAGAGGTGCGATAGGGCGCGTTGCTCGCGCGCGTTGGCCCTTTCCATGCCGGCGTGGTCCACCGAAGCTTTGGCTTCTAAGCGGGAAACCCACTTGACGAGCTGGTAGTAAAAATCGGCGTCGCGAACGCGTGCGTGCCCGACAGCCTCCAGGGCTATTTGCCGGGCACCGGCCTCCACATAGTCGGCCCAGGTGCGGGCGCTCTGCTCGCGACTCAGAGCGTCGGTGCGCTGCTGCTCCATGTCCCGCTGGCGGCGCAAATCGGCGATACACTGCTCCTCCGCCAAGCGGTCGCGCTCCAACAACTCCTGCTCCTCCGCCAGGCGGTCGCGCTCCAACAAGTCCTCGATCTCCGCATTGCCATCTAAAGACCGATAGAATGCCTCCTCCCTCCGTCTGCCTTCCGGTGAAAACCCGAACACTAGTTCCGACGGTGACTGCCTCCGGCCTCGCGTATCGCGGAAGGGCGGGGGCATGGCGGACGTGGCGAGAGCGAGGATAAGTGACGAGCGACGTCGGGCCGGTGGGGGCTTATGAGGATAGGGCGAGTTGGGTCACGGTGCCACCATAGAAGGCCGGGAAACAGTACTTATAGGCGGAAGGTAGCGCAACGGTCATCGGAATTCAATGCATAATTAAGCAGGCATGGCTTATCGCGCCAGCTTGCCGTGGAAAACTAGAGAAACTCAAATTCTGACTGTGCCGTCCCGTCCCGTCCGTGCTGGATTGCACGCCGACATGACGGTCAAACGAGCGCACTCGAATCATCTCTCTCCTTGTCAATAATGATTCCACGGATTTAAAAGGCCCGCAACAATTAAAGTGCATCTTTTTCGCATCAGTTAGCTGCCTTAATTACGGCCGACTGCATGCAGGCACTCAAAATCGCTCGCAGCCAGTACGCGGAGCAGCATGCAACGAGTCGCAGCCGAGGGCATTAGTTGATGAACTTTAGCTGGGAGATAAGGCATTTGCGAACGTTTTTGCTGGCAGTTTCTTCAGATTCGCATGGCATTTTCTTCAGAGCAGCTTGTCAGTTTCTTCAGAGGTAGGCATTTTTATTCAAAAAACTGCCATTTCGGATCTTGCGTCGCAACTAAAACAACCAGGAGCGCATTAGTAGGCTAGCTAGTGATCGATCAGTAACTTGTAAACACTTAGCGAACAGATATAAGGAACTGTTAATGCATCTCAATGATTCACAGATCATATACAAATATGCAGCTCCAAAAGCAAAGATCAGCCACAACTAAAACCAACTAGTACGATTCCCGTACATAAGATCAACATGTTAATGCATCTCAATGATTCACATATCATATACAAATATGTAGCTCCAAAAGCAAAGATCTAGAAAAAACATATGTTCTTCCTACTAACATGGATGCTTCTCTTGGCCAACATTCAGTACAGACTGAAAGACAAATTTGTTTATGAAGTCTACAATTCCTCTTGCAAACGTAACTGGTTTCACCAACAGCTAAAACCATGAGAATGAACCACACATGATGGAGGAACATCAACTGCAATATGATTTGGTCTTCTCTTGATCTCACGGCGAGACTATTTTCGGAATACAAACTTTAACTTAGGCAAAATGATGCCCATTGTATAATCAGACCAAAGCAATGAAGCACCTAGTGTTGGCCAATAAATAGTACAGTACTACTTTTCTGCAGTCCATGAAGTGACTATCCAATCTTTCTGTGTCTATTTTCAAATGGCACTGCATGCAGTGACTATACTATTCTCTTGTGCAGTTCAACCAAAATTGAGGTCACTTTGTGCGTTTGCCAAATAGCAACGGGCAGACATCTCTGTCTGCACAAATATCAAGCAGCTAGTAAACATATACCCCACCTTGTATTTTCGGTTTAAACATGTCTCTTCCGCTTAGCATCTGTCATGTTTTGCACTGGACAATTTGATACAGTCATGTTTTGCCTGGACAATTTCATACTGAATTGATTTGCTTGTTCAGAGCAGAAATATAGCGCCTATTCTTCATCAGACCAAGGATATCCATGTTCGGAGTGATGGAAGAGGTGAAATCGATACAACCGAAATTGAGCATCCAATCATTGAATCCTGTCCTGCACCTCCAATGTAGGTCCACCCTACCAATAAATTCACAAGCAAACCACTAGTATTACTATCTAATGACAGTACAAAAAGAGTAGCAAGATAGTAGCAAACCATGTACCTTCTCAATGAACAGCTCATAGTGCCACCAATTGGATATAATGGTTTGGAAGAAAACGTGCTCCTAATGTTGAACCAGTTGGAGTTTTTGTGCAGTTCCACTAAAATCGAGCATCCCTGTTTGCATAGATATTGAAAGTGTGATTACTATAAATGTGGCACTAGTAGAAGCATAGACTCACAAATATAAGCATTCCGATTTCTTAATGGGAAAAGGTAGCAAGACTGTTTCTAACCACCTGTTTGAAGGAATAAATAAGGCAACAGAGGCTGATATCAGAAAGGCATATATAGTTCTTTCTGAAAGAATGACCGATTCCTGACCTTTCCTCTTATTTAAGCATATTTTGTGTAGTTCAACTAAAATAAAATGCCATCACCGCCTTGACAATTCAGTGACACTGTACAAAAGGAAATGACTTAACATTACATCATGATGTCAGGTATGTATTCGACAGGCATTAGAGACAAACTTACAGACCTCCTCCGATAACATAATGAAAATTAATTTTAACAAAGGTGTGACTAGCTTTACCGGGATAATTTGAGTGAACTCTACACCCTCTGTTCCTTAATATAAGACGTTTTCACGGTTCAGTTCAAAGTACCCAAATGTCTACTAGTATTTAGAAAAACAGGTAGTAGTTTTCTTGAGCACATATTTGGGAAAGCTTGCCACACTTTATTTATGTCCATACGCTAATGCAACACCATTCAAAATTTCGAATACTATAAATATACACTAATCCAGTGGCTAGTGCAACCGTAGAGTAGTTATTTTCTTACAGGGTACAGTACAATGGTTTTACTGAACAGATTTCAATAAACTCTGGCACTGGAAGATTTCGATAAGAATTAACAATACAAAATGTAAAGATAACACGTTTCAGCATTGGTATAGTAGTTGTGCATGAGCATTAAACCAAATACAAAAGTCTGAAGGTATCTAGCATTATTAACTAATGACAGTATAAAAAATTGCAAACCATGTACCTCCAAGGTAAATATCATTTCAAACTCGGGGGGACCTTAAAAATTGCTATCCCAATCTTGATAATCGATCAAACATAAAAACTTGATCGAACGAATCAAGAGAACAGCCGGAGGAGGAGGTGCCCACTCTTGACCTTTCCTCTTGTCTTCATAATTTTTTGTGTAGTTTAACCAAAATAAAATGACATCAGCGCCTTGGCATTTTGGTGACACTGTAGAAAAAAATTAATTATCTCATGAAAGTGAGGTATGTAATCTATAAGCATTAACGGTGCAAAAATCTGAAGGTAGTAACAAGTTTCATCGTTGGTATACTGGCTGTGCAACAACATTAGATGCCTTAGCTGAAAAATCTTTAATACATCCACAATCAACAGCTAACCCTGAAATAATCCAGTGACATTAAATGGCATTGCTTAAATTTATCGGTGGCATTAGACTGAGTGTGGCATTAGTTAAATGTGGCATCACTTTAGTAGTAGCATTGCTTGACTTGACTGCAGGCGTTATACTAACGGCAAAAAAGTGACACTAAGAGCATGGGAGGCCCATTCGGACAGTGGGCGCACCAGTACGATGTACCTCCACAGACGCATAGAGTGGTGAGGGAGGTATGGTTGCCCAGAGCAACAAATATCCAGGCAGCATATGTGGATTACGTCCCATTTTTGTTATGTTTAGCCACCTTTTCCCTATGTGAGGACAACAAACCGATCGACCTGGTCATTCTCTATTGCGTTGTCATGCCTTTCTACCCTTCTTCAACCAAGAGACACGAGACTCGTTCCTTAGCTACTGATTTTCCCCTTTTCAACCTAGATGCGGGTTCGATGCCTACTCTCTTGGACAATACAGTCTCCCTTCCTTTCCTTATTCAACCCAGACATGGATTAGTCTGCATGAAGTAGGGTTTCCTTTAATAGTGCAAATTAAGGTTTTCGTCTGCGTGACCAGCAGATCAGAGGATAGCAAATTGGGAAGATGGTGGAGTGGAAAAAGATCCACATGCAGCGACATGGCAGATGGGGCAATATAACAAGGGTATGGTTCGAAAAGAGGTAGCATACCTGAGGGTCGGCGGGAAGTGGCTTCGCTCATGGTGGTCATCCTCTGCATGCACTACGGCAGCGAGCTTGGGGACGGAGGCCATCCCGCGCGGGCGCTAGGTCTGAGAGGACGACCTTGTCGTCAGTGCGTGACCTCGCTCGCCGACGACGAGTGCATCAACGCTGCACGTCCTTTTCTTCCCCGGCGGATCTGTGACCATCGGTGAGGAGGGAGAGAGAGGCCGTCTTTTTTAGATCTGGAGAGAGAGTGATAGTGTGAGAAGCAAGTGGGCAGCCGTTAGCAAGAAAGCTCTGAAGCTCCAGCCTGTATATCTTTTTTATACTACTAGTACTAGAGGTGGAGTAGTGGTAGAGTAGTTTATATTTTCTCTGCAAACAGTACCAGTTAGTCGTGCTTCAAAACTGAACGGCACGCCATTAAAATAATAAAGTTGAGAAATAATGCGTCACCTCGGGCCAACGCGGCCAGATCGCATTTTGCACGAGAAATTACACACCATGTTTCGTTGACATGCGGTCCCGTTCCAACATGTCAGTGAGACGACGGCGAGTCCTTTTGTACAATTTCTGAAAGGACGTGTAGGCCGGGGCGCCTCTTCGTGTACCGTGGCAAACTGGCAACCGTCCACCGACTCTTCGCCTTTCCCTCTCGATTTGGAATTGCTGTCGCACGCTCTTCCTCCCTCCTCCATTTGCCTTCGCCCTTCCTTCTGCCATTGTTCGATCGTCTTCTCCATGGAGGGAACAAGCTGGAAACGACCCTGTTATTCTTGCCCCGATCTGAAAGATGACGTGGTGGGGGAACTCATTGATCGATGCGACGTCATCACCTTGGCTAGCATGGCAGGTTTGTTCAAGAACATTCTCGACTCAACTAATAACATCATTACAAGGAACCCAAGGGTCCAGGAGCGGTTTGATCTCCCTTATCTTCTTCGCTATAAGCCTGTTCGCATGGGCGCGGACGACGGAGGCCTCGCCTTGTGCAAGTTGATGCCGCTTGATAATGATACGTGTGATGTCAAGATGCCATCGCTTAAGGGTAAGTCTTGGGCTGGCGCAAATGGAGATTGGGTTGTTTATATTGGGTACAATTGCGAGTCGGAACTTGTGAATGTGTACACTCGTCAGCGGATTCCACTTCCAAAAATCTCCGAGTGCCCTGAGGTTGAGCACACAGATGATCTACGTACGTTCAAATACGATCATGGTGACTGTCGTCTACTAAAGATAAAAATTTGTCGAGTTCCCAACCGC
This sequence comes from Triticum aestivum, assembly GCF_018294505.1. NCBI lineage: Eukaryota > Viridiplantae > Streptophyta > Magnoliopsida > Poales > Poaceae > Triticum > Triticum aestivum. The sequence goes on from NC_057796.1 coordinate 43,874,771, forward strand.
TCTTGGAATTACAAGAACTATCAAGTTGTTGCTATCTTCGACAAGCTTGTTGCCGTCCTTCGTGGTTCGACTGGATGGATATTGCTCAAAAATCAGTTTCTATACACAGATGTGTACTGTGATGGAATTGAATACGAGGATCTTGTGTTTGCTGCCACCACTCGTGGCACTATTTTTGCATGGGATCCTCGTAGTTTCGGTACGTTTGTCTTCCATCGTAATTATAATTGTTTCATCCACATGCATGCGGGTTAGCAAGTTTCCCTTTACTAATTAACCTTCTTCTTGTGTTTCCAAGGTCCTGTGAACATTCCACCACCTATAAGCAAGGGGGAGATGACGATGGTGATGATCACGAGTATGAGGAGGAGCAGAACTTATATACTCAGTGGCGCCTGGCAACTAATTCTGATGGATCACCTCTTCTTGTCTGTATATAGTGCACTCAGACTGTTACTACTGAGGAAGCAGGTGTTGTCTCCCATGGTCGCCCTCTCCCGACCTATTCCAACACCCGTTGCATGGTATTCAGGACGGATACTAGTGTGCTAGCGCCAACACCTTCTCCCTAGTTCAGTATAGATAGTCTTGGAGCAAACTCGCTCTTCCTTGGACCAAACTATCCAACGATGGTGAAAGGCGATCCAGCTGCTGTTGACACAACATTACTACCATTTATGAGAAGCAACTCTATCTATACCTCGGACATTTTGGTGGTTCCCTACCCTGGTCCTGATATATGCCGCTTCAGCCTGGATGATCAGTCCTGCGTTGCTCTCGATATTCACAATAGTTGGCCCTTCCTAGAGCACCTATGGTTCAAAGCAAGCGTTTCCAACGCCGAGGATTGGTTGAGTTGAAGTTCATTTCATTGCTTTTTATTTGTTGTGTGATGAAAACTTTAGTATTTGCTAGAATGTTTTGTTGGAAATAATCTATAATCCAACATGTATCCTCGTTGTCGTTGTGTGTTGATGACTTGTTCTATTTAATGAATGGTACATTTCAGTTGCAAATGCATGTCATAGACTCAATTTATGAATGGTTTTCGAGTCACTTCTTGGAGTGTAAGTACCGTAGTAGTATAGCCAGCATCCGGTTAGTATATGAAGTTGCCACATCACATAGAGCCAACCTAATATTGGAGTACGCTAGCCCTCCACCGGCGCGCCGCTTCAAATGGCGAAGGAAGTGAGAGGTCGCGTCACCTTGTGTCCAGATCTGAGATGCCACGTGTACCAGATGAATGACTCCAAGTTCGACCACCGTGATGCTAGGCGCGAGCCAAGGAACACTGTTGGAGAGACCCCCTCATAATTTTCCTACATTGGTCGTTTGATTCATAGGATAGAATGCTATAGGATTTTTTTCCTATGTAACCATGTTTTAATTGGCAATCTAGCATCCACTCCAACTTTTGTTTCACTTCCTTTGTTCCTACGAAGAGAGTACTTGCTCTAACTGATGTGCCGCTGCAAGAGCCGCCTATATTTATTAACCATGCTCTAAAAATATGGACCAGCTTTGGCTATAGTAGTACTGTACTAGGTTAGTAGGTGACCTTGCGCTTGGCTCTTCTCCTCTTTCGGAAGTCGAACAATAATGATGGTACTACAGTAGTACTTCTGGCAATCTGACACCAAATGAACTACTGCACGTCCACCGCTTGTAAGCAAAAGTTTCTCCTCGTGCTGCGAGCCACCGCGCACGCATTGGCGAGGGAGAAGGCGTAGTAAGCAAGCTTCTCGTCGTTCTGCGAGTTGACGGGACACATCAAAGTTATTTATTAGTACTCTCTTCAAAAAGGGCCGACCATGTCCATGGCTACCATCCCGTGCTCTGTCATTGAGTACGTGCACTATTCACGTGCCATCGAGGAGAAAAAATATTGCGTAGTACTAGGTGCCATCGAAGTGCACGACTCACTTACGCACTACATATCTCCATTTTCTTGCATGACACGCCACCTTGATGCTAGATGTCCCGCATGTCATGGAGGCATATAGTATGATTTTGTAAAATGGAGGCATATAGATGTCCCGCGTGTCGGCAACAGGATGAACAAAGCTCATGTCTTAAACGAAAGAGTGGAAGAACATAGATTCCCAACGACCGAGAAGGAGCTACAAACCTCGGGGTGGAGCGTCTGCACTCATAATATTTTATATTATTCAGCGATATAAAATCAACCAAATCTCTCCACCTTCCTATACCATTCTATAGTATGAGAATAACTTTGAACGTAAGCCATTGATTCACTCTATCCAATGGTCATAGTTGGAAAATCCAAACAAAACCAAGCATTGGATCAACTCTTTTTTCGAGATCAACTCTTTTAGCACTTAGATTGTTGTCGCCTGCCCACCTAGCCCACCTATATATCCGCTCACGTGTGATGACCACAGGAGCTATCCACTCAGATTGTATGTTAAAAAATAAAGGTCGATAACTAATGCGGCACCTCGGGCCAACGCGGCCAGATCACATTTTGCACGAGAAATTACACACCATGTTTCGTTGACATGTGGTCCCGTTCCAACATGTCAGTGAGAAGACGACGAGTCCTTTTGTACAATTTCGGAAAGGACATGTAGGCCGGGGCACCCCTTCGTGTACCGTGGCAAACTGGCAACCGTCCACCGACTCTTCGCCTTTCCCTCTCGATTTGGAACTGCTGCTGCACGCTCTTCCTCCCTCCTCCATTTGCCTTCACCCTTCCTTCTGCAATTGTTCGATCGTCTTCTCCATGAAGGGACCAAGCCGGAAACGACCCCGTTATTCTTGCCGCGATCTGAAAGATGACGTGCTGGGGGAACTCATTGATCGGTGCGACGTCATCACCTCGGCTAGCATGGCAGGTTCGTTCAAGAACATTCTCAACTCAACTAATAACATCATTACAAGGAACCCAAGGGTCCAGGAGCGGTTTGATCTCCCGTATCTTCTTCGCCGTGACCCTGCTGACTGGCACGGGGACGAGGGAAGCCTCGCGTTGTGCAAGTTGATGCCGCTTGATAATGATACATATGATGTTAAGATGCCCTTGCTTGAGGGCAAGGCTTGGGCAGGCGCAAATGGAGATTGGGTTGTTTATATTGGGTACAATTGCGAGTGGGAACTTGTGAATGTGTACACTCGTCAGCGGATTCCACTTCCAAAAATCTCCGAGTGCCCTAAGGTTGAGCACACGGATGATCTACGTATGTTCAAATATGATCACGGTGACTGTCGTCTATGGAAGATAGCAATTTATCGAGTTCCCAACCGCTCTTGGAATTACAAGAACTATCAAGTTGTTGCTATCTTCGACAAGCTTGTTGCCGTCCTTCGTGCTTCGACTGGATGGATATTGCTCAAAAATCAGTTTCTATACACGGATGTGTACTATGATGCAATTGAATACGAGGGTCTTGTGTTTGCTGCCACCACTCGTGGCACTGTTTTTGCATGGGATCCTCGTAGTTTCGGTATGTTTGTCTTCCACCGTAATTATAATTGTTTCATCCACATGCATGCGAGTTAGCAAGTTTCCCTTCTCTACTAATTAACCTTCTTCTTGTTTTTCCAAGGTCCTATGAACATTCCACCGCCTATACTTGAAAATTTTTATAACCAAGGGGGAGATGAAGATGGTGATGATCACGAGCATGAGGACGCGGAGGGCCCATATACTCAGTGGCACCTGGCAACTTCCGATGGATCACCCCTTCTTGTCTGTATACAGCCCACTGCTGATGTTACTACCGAGGGAGCAGGTGTTGTCTCCCATGGTCGCACTCTTCGGACCTATTCCAACACTCGTTGCATGGTATTCAGGATGGATACTAGTGTGCTAGCGCCAACACCTTCTCCCTGGTACAGTATTGATAGTCTTGGAGCAAACTCGCTCTTCGTTGGACAAAACTATACAATGATGGTGAAAGGCGATCCAACTGCTGTTGACACAACGTTACTACCATTTATGAGAAGCAACTGTATCTATACGTCGGACATTGCGTTGGTTCCCTACCCTAGTCCTGATATAGTAGGTCGCTACAGCCTGGATGATCAGTCCTGCGTTGGTCTCGAGATTGACAGTAGCTTGCTCTTCCGAGAGAATCGCTTGTGGTTCAAAGCAAGCGTTTCCAACGCCGAGGATTGGTTGAGTTGAAGTTCATTTCATTGCTTATTATTTTTGTGTGATGAAAACTTTAGTATTTATAATGTATCCTTGTTGTCGTTGTGGGTTGATGACCTGTTGTATGTAATAAAATGATATGCCTGTGATAAACTTACTAAATTTATGAATGGCTATCGAGTCGCTTCTCTGAGTGGGTGCTGCGATGAGGCAAAAAACTATTTTCCGAATACATAATTGTACGTGCATTGCAAAAGGTTATCGGATGAGGCCAATCAACAATACTACACTATTTGTACTAGCTTCACATGCTGCACTGTCTCTACGTCTACGTACGTAATACAACAAGTTTTAAACTTGAGACCAGCCACCCATCCTCACAAAGAACACTTTTTAACCTAGCACAGACTCTAGGAAATTTGGCCACAGTGTGAGGTGGGCCATATGTTAATGTGTTCGCTGTACGTAACCAGCACCTCGAATCCTCGATAGGAGTAGTAGGAGTAGTAGTAGGAGTAGTAGGGTGGCATGGGCCAGAACAAGCATTCACGTCCAGGAGTACGGCACACGCCACCAGCACGACTTCCATCTGACACCATATTTCTTGGAGTCCGTGCTACAACAATCTCTTCAACCTCATCGTTTCTCTAACTCAGCCATCGCGCGGCGGGCGAGGTGGGGGTTTGCTGATAGTCGGTTTCCTCAACTGCGGTCCCACTTGTAAGGCCAACTCCAACGCACGACCCCAAACGGACCTCCGTTTTGCCCGGATTCTGTCCGTTTGGGTAGGGCAATGGGGTCGTGTCCGGGCCATTTCTCGGATGCGGTGGTCGTACGCCGAACGCGCGACCGCATCCCGGCCGTGTACATTTTTCTTTGCAAACACATATCTTTTTTGCATCATTGATTTTTTGGTACATGGAAATAAATCACCAAAATTTTGACTAGAAAAGCAAGACCAAAGAAAACAAGAACCACAAGAATACATTTTAGAAGATATCCAACTTCCATAACTGCTCCTGTAAGTTAGATTAGTGCCTTCTCGATGCATTCATTGTTGATCCGCGGAGGCTCGATCTTCCGTGCTTCTTTCTTCTTCGAGTGTAAAGAAGTAGACGTGTCTAGCCTCTATTCTATCAACAAGTGCACTAGTCTCATTTCTAGCCTCTATGCTAGCTAAAAGTGCTAGAACATCTACTAAATTGCACTCTATCAATATATCGTTGTACTCTTCTTCCCAATACCAAAACTTGCATCCATTCTACACAATAAAATTTTAAGTTAGCACAACTAGTCTAATCCGAGAGCACAACCGAAGATTTGGTCGAGTTCTTCCTCCTTTTGCCGACACGTGGGACATCCAGCATCCAGGTCGTGTCATGCAAGAAAATAGAGTGGTAGGTGAAGCCACGTGATGTGCATCTTGGGTTAAACAGTAAATAGAATCTTACTACTCTTGAGTAACTCCAAAAGCGGCCACCGAAGATCTTTATTGGATTTGTTTTTCATCACCAGCACGTCGAGGTGAAAGATGTGCAGGTTCAGTGGGTCCTCTTGCGTTTTTCCTGACATGTGGGACTGCATATGAGCAAACAGACGATGGGCTCCGCGCGTCTGCTGGCTGGCTGAGAAGAGAGATAGAAGAGGGCTGAGCACGGACTCCAGGAAATTTGTTCTACGTACTCGATATAGTGGAGTAACTAGCACCTCGATATAGTTGGGTGGCATGGGCCATAACTAGCATCCATGTCTAGCAGTACGGCACACGCCACCCACACGAGTCCCATCCGACACCAATTTTCTTGGAGTCCATGCTAGCTACAGCCATCTCTTCTCCCTCATGTTTTCTCAGCCATTGCACGGTGGGCTGGGTGGGGGTTTGCCGATAGTCGGTTTGCTCAACTGCGGTCCCACTTGTAAGTGAAAATGCAACACAGCACGCATTCCCCCTTGAGCGGCGTGCCGGACAAACCGTGTGGGGGTGCGACGCGAACACGGCAGGCTTTTCATTTTGAACTTGTAACTTGTAAAATTTGGTTCTGCTCCATGGGGCGACCGATAGATAGAAATAAAGATTTTCCCTAGAGTAATGAGAAGTTTGGTTCTGGCGCGGTTCATGCATGGAGTACGTAGGAAAATTATGAAGTTGATGCAAAAGGTAAGATAATTACTAGTAGTACCATATACTACTACATGGATTTGATGAAAAGATAAAGATACACACAGATCCATCAACGACATCCTCACGCCCTAGTGCACCGGGTCACCAACCGACGTGTGAGGAGCAGCGGCGTTGGCGGCAAGCTCAACGTGCTTCTGAACAATGCCGTCCAAGGTTGCCCTGCGGTCCAAGAAGGCCAGCGTCCTATTGTCCTCCTCTTGCATGTAGTAGTCCTTGTGGACGATTTGCGTGTAGACATGGGTGATTATGTCGATGGTGTCTTGCTGCGCCAGGCGCTGCGCAGCGAGCGAGACCTCGAGGTGGACATTCTCCGGCGCGACGGCGGGCAGTCACAGGGCCACCAGTGCATCGAAGAGGTTGTCACCATAGAGGCCGTTGAGGGTGGCAGGCATCGCAGGGGCTGGGCACGTGGGCTGGAGGTGTACGTCAAGGTCGTCCGCGAGATTCTTGACGACAGTGAACTTGTCGATGAAGCTGACGAGGGCCTCGTCGAACAAGGAGACGAAGCTGTCATCCAAGCGGCCCCTCGCCCTGGCGGCCTCAAGCACTACCTAGAGACGTTCCTCGGTGCCGGGCCGCAGGTCGGCGTCATGGACCATCTGGCACAGCCGGCTGATGCTCGCGCTCATCACCTCCATGGGTCTAGCTTCTAGTCAACTGATCTTGCGATTGGAGTGATCACTCTTGCCCTTGGGTGCGTAGGTGCGTAGGATTTCGTAGATTGGACTGGCGGGAGCCTTTATATGAGAAGTGCAGACTGCGTTGAATTCACGTGCGTGTTGGCAATCTACTCCTCGCCCCTCTACTGCACCTCCCTTTGGCTGTATGACAGGTTGGCCAGCCACCCATTGTACCCATGTGTCATACACCCAAAGGCAGGTGCAGTAAGTCAATGAAGCTGCGTCCCCTCCATGCCGGTGCATGCTTTCAATGACTTGAGACTACCAAACATCACATGCGGTGGTTAGTTCATTGCATGTAATCCTATTAAGTAGCAAAAAGACATTAAGTTACCTCGCCGATAGGAATAAAACAATACACCATGTATTTATTTACAGAGGGAGTAGTACATTTTTTGTGACATGCATTACTAGATATTGCTAGTCAAATACTAAATCCAGATGGACGTGGTAGTACTACTAAATCCAGACGGTGGTGCTAGTACTAGTAGTAGTAGTAGTACTACCAATGTAGTAGCACTGTACTACCCGTTGGTCAAATTATTACGTGCTCCTCCTCATAGTGAAGTGACAAGACCCTACGCGGGAGATGACACCTGAGTATAGGCGTCGTGTTCGGCATACCATAGTCAGCCTCACCGTCTGCAGTCACTATCATCATGGCTGTAGACCTAGCTTGCTTACAACTAGCTGTGTTCGACATAATTTCCCGTGCGTAGATGCCCGTGCATTGCACGGAACACCAAGATTGGGGGGTGGACGGCGTCGGCAGCGGCCATCGTGCTAGATTTTTCCATGGCCTTCTAGATGTGGTGGGGAGGAGATAAGGCTGATTGTGAGAGACAAGGAGTTGTTTGTAAATAAGGAACAAGTGCGGGCATCTTTTTGCAAAACTGGAGAAGTTTGGTTTGTATGCATCAGATCTAGATCCGACGGCTATTGGTGAAAGATGGCAGGCGCAACATCATCACCAACTGAGGACCTATTTGATTTGCAGGATTTTGAAAATGCAGGAATAGGACACGGCAATATTACAAGTTTCAAACTGATATTACAAATGTTAGGAGTAATGCTGCACCTACAAAGAGGGAATTACTAGGAAGTTTACGTAAGAACTTTGGTTACTTTAGGTGGATGCAGCATTATCGTACAAACTAAAATCCTCCGCCTTGACAAGTCACTAATGGGAAAATAAGTTTTCGAGTCTCTGGCCACTTGATGTTTCAAAAACAAATTCAGCTTCTGCGGAGACTTTGTTATTTAGGCTTAGACGCTTGCGGTGATCATCACGCCATTCATTGTTGCGCCAGAGAACGCCAAACCTCATTACCTTGAGCACACTTGCCTCCAGAACAAAGAACCTGGCCAATTTAATCTCAGATGTGCTGCCTCGGTAGTCGATCAAATCAATTTCTGTAAGATGGAGATCAAGGCATTCGATGAGATTGTTATAGTGCAGCACATTTTTCAGTTTCGGGTCTTTTTTTATCTGCAAAAGAAGAGAACATATTAGAGCAGCTGGCTGTATAAGATTGCCGTGTCATCAAGAGGTATCAATATCATTCGCTCATACGATAGGGTTGGCTGGCTAGTGATATTTTTTCACTCTCTCTCTTTCTCTTTCCTCTCATTTACCTAGGAGTACGTGAAGAGCTTGGGCATTTGTTGCCTTCCACTATGTGGCCGATGCCATAATACGCATCTATGTCAAATCAAAAGATTTTGGCACCGCTCTCGCGATGTGAGAGAGTTGGCACCGCTGTGCACACAGACCCACATGTATAAACAAATCAATCAAACCAACTACACCAGCCTCTCACTCTCCCAAACAAGTGTTTTTTATTGTCTCATTCCTCTCTCTCTCCCACGCAAGTGTTTTTTCATTGCGTGAGTTAATTTGGCACCGGAGCAAAGTAGGTGATCCAGATTGGGGCACCAGGTGAGCAATGGAGGGGCATCGATGCCAAATGCATCACAAGTGAATTTGGCACGTGTTTTGGCCTACATAGTGGAGGGCTGATATAGCCCACTTTTGTACTACCTCTTATTTAGTATAAAATTTTGACCATATATTTATGTAAGAAAATGCCAATGCATGTCACTAAAAATTACACCATTTGAAATTATGTTCAAATACGAATCCAATGATATAGTTCTTAGTGACATGCATTAACATTTTGTCAGTTAAATCTATGGTCAAATTTTGATACTACAAAATAGGAAGAGTAAACCAGGACGGAGGTAGTACTTGCTCTTAGGATAACCATAGAGTTACTGGAGTAGTCTAAGTTACTTTCCACTATGACTAGCCTAGGCTACTATAGTAGTACAAAAAAAAAACGATGCAGGTGATCACGTGAGAAAAAAATACTAAAAACATTTCTTTGGGTGTAGTGCATAGATGCAGTTTTGAACACTACACTTGTCATCGTAATTTGGGAAAATTACGAAAAATTTGAGCTACGTTGTGATTACTGTTTACTAATAGGAAAGAAGTTTCACCTCGATGAGTAGCTTCTCCGTGCACGGAAAGCATGTAAGGAATCCAACAACTTGATCCAGATTGGGGCCGATAGATTTTATTGCCAAGATCTTCACTGTGCGCATAGACTGGGTCAAGCTTGTGAGAATCATTTTGTGGAAGACGCGTAAATACATCAAGAAGAAATTTAAAAATGTGAATTTCAAGAAGACGGAGAAGAAGATGAGTGCTGTACCTGAACGATTACGGATCCAATAAAGAGTTCGGAGAATTTGGCAGACGAGTGGACCAACGCTGTCAATTTCGGCGCGTCAATGACCCTGATTTTTGTTGGACCTTCTAGATCCGATACAAGCAATCTCTCAAGGAAAGGCGCATTCTCAATGACCATAATGTGGAACAGCTGGAGTGATCTCTTCCCAATTGATGTCTTGTTGCGGGGCCAGCAGGACACATAAATCCATCGGAGATTCGTCGAGGCGATGTGGAGGCTAATGAACCCGTGGATCTGCTCAAGACGAAGGTACTCGAGCGCAGTACAGCTGCGAAGCAGGTGCTCCATAGCCTTCTTCGAGATGACAACGTCGAAGAGGTCGAGCTGCTTGAGTTGAGGGAGAAGAAGGGTGGGCGCGGCATTAATCTGGGGAAGATAGCAGGAGTTGAAGCTGGCGCAGCGCAGCGTTGGCGCGAGGCGGAGCGCAGACAGAGAGCGACATCGTCCAGCTTCAAAGCTGAGCTCCTCGAGCTGATCTAGGGCGGGGGATAAGAACCACTCGTCGAACTTGGGTTGGACCTTGCGGTTGGTACTGAACATGCGGATGTCAAGGCGTCTGGCTGGCCCAGGGTGCGATGAAAGGATCTTCGAGACTGCGGCCATGCGTTTGCAATCCCCATCGCAGAGGCAGCTGTCGACAGTGAGGTTGAGGGGGACGCGGCACCAGAGTGGGCGCCACTGCCGGGAGAGCAGGGCGGTCCGTATGGCAGATGTGGTGGGGAGGAGGCCGATGATGACGAGCAGCATGTCGTCGGGGAGGCTGCTGATGAAGTCCAGGCTCGCCGGATGCAGTTTTGGCTCGAGGCACCTCCGCTTGTTGGCTGCCTCCACTACAAAAAAAACACACATCCATGACATTTTGGGCCGAACGAATTTTTTTTTCTGTCATACATATGACACTTCTATGACGATAATTGTGACAAAACCCGGTATCATCATAGATGTGGTGGGCTCCTACTTCTATGACAAAAAATCATGACAGAAAATGGGCTTTTCGTCCTGGGCAGGCCGGAGACGCAGCTGCATGACATTCTTTGGGCCGTCCATGACGGAAAAACCGTGGTAGAAGCGAGGGCGAGGAAAATTTCGGGGAGTTGCCGGTTACGGTGGGAGGTCGAGGGCCGAGTGATGCGCGTTTCTCTCGTACACATGCGCGTGTGTGTGCGAGGCGTTGGCTCTAACTGAACCCGAGCGATTGCACTGCAGGCTACGCGTTACTGAACCGAGCGATCGATCGATGGCTGTTAACTGAACCCGATCGAGCGATTCCTTCGCTACTGCTGCTACCTGAAGTCGATCGATGCT
>NC_057796.1:43886374-43891049 GCF_018294505.1 Triticum aestivum
GACCCCCGTTTCGACCGTAGGAGGTCCGTTTCGTCCGTTTTGCGGTACGCCACACCCCTCCCGATCAACAGGACCCCCGTTTCGACCGTAGGAGGTCCGTTTCCTCCGTTTTGCGCTACACCACACCCCTCTCGATCAACAAGACCCCGTTCCGAACGTAGGAGGTCCGTTTCCTCCGTTGTGCGGTATGCCAGGCCTTGTTTCCATCGCCTGTTCTGTCCAAGCACTCCCGATGAACACGACCACGCATTCCGTTCCGGCCCAGCCGGTTGGCTCCCACGCGTTCTGTTGCCTGCCGATGAACATGACGCATTCCGTTGCCTCCCATGAACACGACGCATTCCGTTGCCTCCCCATGAACACGACGACGACGTTGTTTCTCCGTTCCGACCCAGCCATGTACACGAGCCCTGGCCGTACGTATGCGTGAGTAGGCGTTCGAGACCCCGCCCGTATGTACACATACGTGGCCGTATTTTCTTTCTTGCACCCTGGCCGCTGTACGTACGTGTACATGCTATGTGTGCACCTCTACTACGACACGTACGCGCCTCTACTACAACAGGTGCGCGCCTCTACATCCACTAGTATATATGTATGTACACGTTCGCGACCAGAATGACAACGCTACGTATGCTTCGACCAGGTGGGTCCCGACTGTCAGGCACTTCCTTGCCAGCGAAGATGTAGCTGGTGGGTCCCAGCAGTCAGGGGGAGAATCGTTTTTTTTTGCCCGGACGCACTTCCTTGCGTGCAAAGATGTAGCTGGTGGGTCCCAGCAGTCAGGGGCAAATGTTTTTTTCGCAAAATACGGTGGCCCGTCCGGTGGGTCCCTGCTGTCAGGTGGAGGAATAATTATTTTGCACGTAATAAGGAGGCACTTCCTTGCTGCGGCCGTGGACCCAGCTGTCAGCCTCTCCACGTACAGTCCACGTCCGATGGAAGCCGTTCCTAGACCACGTTGACCACGCCGCGCCGAGAGCACCAGGGCGGTGGACGACGGCGAGGCCTAGGAAGGGGACGATGCGGAGCCGGGGAAGATGCAGTAGTGGATGCCCACGCGTAGAGGAGTACGAGGGTTCACTGGTTCGCTGCGGTGTGAGGTTGCCGTCGCCGCAGAATAACAGGGGGTGTGGGTGAGTAGAGGGATGGCCTGGCCAGCGGTGGGAGTAGTAGGGGGCGGTGAGGCCTCCGCCGCATCGCAGCCGGCCACGGGAGGCAGGAGCACGAGGCACGACCGGCGCTGGTTTGGGCGGCTGGAGCAAGAAGACCAGAGGTTAAAGAAGCACTACGGCCGTTGGATGGACATCGTACGGTCACTGGAGCTAGAATCATGCATATTGACTAAGTTGACAAAGCCCTCTGTCCCCGTCAACTTAGTAGGCCCACAAGTCAGCCTGCCACTATACTGGGTCCCAGCTAACACGGGGAGTATTCATTTTTCGTGCGTAATAAGGAGGCACTTCCTTGCGTGCGAAGATATAGCTGGTGGGTCCGAGCTGTCAGCGGCGGTAACGTTTTTTTCGCGAAATACAGAGGCCCTTTCGATGGGTCCCTGATGTCAGGTGGAGGAATCATTATTTTGCGCGTAGTAAGGAGGCATTTCCTTGCATGCGGCCGTGGACCCAGCTGTCGGCCTCTCCACGTACAGTCCACTTCAGATGCATGTCGGTCGTTGACCACGTTGACCAGGCCGTGTCGAGAGCACCAGGGCGATGGACGACGGCGAGGCCTAGGAAGGGAACGACACGGAGGCGGGGAAGACTCGGCAGTTGTTTCCCACGCGGAGGGGAGTACGACTGTACGAGGGTTTACTGGTTCGTCTGCCGTCGCCGGAGAATAACAGCAGGTGTGGGTGAGTAGAGGGATGGCTAGGCTAGCGATGGGAGTACGGTGGGGCGGTGAGGCCTGCGCAGCAGCACAGCTGGCCGCGGGGAGGAGGGAGCAGGCAGTCCCGCCGGCGCTTGTTTGAGTGGGTGGAGCAGGAAGAGCAGAGATTGAAGAAGCACGACGGCCGTTCGATGGACATCCAATAGTCACTGCTTCTGCGTCAACCTTTTTTTAGGAAAGCCTCAAATCTGTGGAAAACAGCATACAACCCATCTGCCATTATTTCTAATAATTTACAGCCAATTTGCTAATTCTTAAGGTTTTTTTGGAGCCCATATTCTTTTTGTTAGCATTACAGCCCATATTGTGGCCACGGTTAAAAAATTATACGAAATTTTGCGTATTTCGGTGCGGTCCGAACTGTTTTTAATCCCGAAATTTCGACTCACATTCAAACTGATTTTAAAAATAAATGTATATCAATATAAAATCCAACAAATTCTCCACGCATAAAAATTAATGTAATTTAAAATCTCTAAATGAAAAAAAAGATATTTGAAACTAATTGCCGGTTTGATGTGTTTTAAAAATGTACAGCCCATTTCTCATTACTGATAGGCCATTTTCTCGGCCAGCCGAATGAAGCTCTCCTCGTCTTGAAAGGTTTGCAGCCCAACAGGCCTGACAAAGTGACTTACTTGGCAAATCACAAAAAAACTGGGCTGTGGCCATGGTCCCAGCTGTCAGCCTCTCCACGTACAGTACTCTTCTGATGGAAGTCGGTCGTTGACCACATTGACCACACCGCACCAAGAGCACCAAGGCGGTGTACGACGGCGAGGCCTAGGAAGGGGACGACGCGGAGCCGGGGAAGACGCGGCAGTGGATGCCCAGGCGGAGAGGAGTACGAGGGTTCACTGGTTCGGTTGCGGCGTGAGGCTGCCCTCGCCGCAGAATAACAGGGGGTGTGGGTGAGTATAGGGATACCCTGGGCCAGCGGTGGGAGTAGTAGGGGGCTGTGAGGCCTCCGCGGCATCACAGCCGGCCACGAGAGGCAGGAGCACGCGGCACGACCGGCGCTGCTTTGGGCGGCTGGAGCAAGAAGACCAGAGGTTGAAGAAGCACTATGGCCGTTGGATGGACATCGTACGGTCACTGGAGCTAGAATCGTTCATATTGACTAAGTTGACAAAGCCCTCCGTCCTCGTCAACTTAGTAGGCCCACAAGTCAGCCACCCACTATGGTGGGTCCCAGCTAGCAGGGGGTATTCATTTTTTGGTGCGTAATAAGGAGGCACTTCCTTGCGTGCGAAGATATAGCTGGACCCAGCTGTCAGCCTCTCCACGTACAGTCGACGTCCGATGGAAGTCGTTCCTTGACCACGTTGACCACACCGCGCCGAGAGCACCAGGGCGGTGGACGACGGCGAGGCCTAGGAAGGGGATGACGCGGAGCCGGGGAAGACACGACAGTGGATGCACACGCGGAGAGGAGTACGAGGGTTCACTAGTTCGTCTGCGTTGCCGTCGCCGCAGAATAACAGGGGGTGAGGGTGAGTGGAGGAATGGCCTGGCCAGCGGTGGTAGTAGTAGGGGCGGTGAGGCCTCCGCGGCAGCACAGCCGGCCACGGGAGGCAGGAGCGGGCGGCACGACCGGCGCTGCTTTGGGTGGCTGGAGCAAGAAGACCAGAGGTTGAAGAAGCATGACGGCCGTTGGATGGACATCGTACGGTCACTGCAGCTAGAATCGTTTATATTGACTAAGTTGACAAAGCCCTTGGTATGTCAACTTAGTAGGCCCACAGGTCAGCTTCCGAAACGGTGCGCCCCAGATGTCAGGGGGAGGAATCATTTTTTGGGCGGGTGAAACTAGAATATCCGAGATTGAAGAAGAAGCACGGCATCCGTTGGATGGACATCCAACGGCCACTGCTGCTAGAACCATGTGTTGACTATAAGTTGACAAAGCCTTGCATACGCGTCAACTCTGTTTTTTAGGGGACGCGTCAACTTAGTAAGGCCAGAAGTATGTGGCAGAGAATTTATTGCCCATTTGAGATTTGTAAGAATGTGTAGCCCATTTTTGAATTCTAATGGAATTTACTACAGCCCATTTACAGTTTGTTAAAAGTACAGCCCATTTCAACCAACCATTCAAAACAGAATTCAATAAAATTTCCCATATTTTGATGGGATCCAAAATATTTTTATCCCGAAATTTCTAGTTAGATTAAATACAATTTCAATATAAATTTATATTACGTAAAAATCCAACGAAACATTGCGCTCGCAACAATTAATGAAATTAAAATTTTCAATATCCAAAAATAATATTTTATAAAGTAATCACGTGTTTGGTGCATTTTTTTATAGTTACTGCCCAGTTTTTATAATTACATCCCATTTATTATTTCTTAAAGCCCATTTTCTTGTTAGGCCTAATGCATCCCTCGTAGGAAAGATTTGCAGCCGAGCGGGGCGGAGAATAACAACTTGACCTTGCCTGGGTATTCCTAAAAAAAGTATAGCTGGGCTAGCCATTTTCAGCTTGAAAAATAATAATATCTGGGCTGGATATCTGGCCTGGGGTAGACGGGCCACAGCCCGCCCAGTTAATACCTGCAGTGATGTTTTCGTTGTTGTTCAGAGGAGAAAAATTAATATCTGGGCTAAACGTCGAAAAACTCTGCAGTGCTCACACCTCAAAAACACAAATACTGCTCGAGCTGCTTGGTCCCAGCTGTCGGCCGCTTCTTGTGCAATTCTCTCGTTTATTGACTACTACATAGGTTGACAATGGTGTGGGACCGTGATGTCAGGAAACCAGGGGAAGCAAAATAAATTA
>NC_057796.1:43891265-43903328 GCF_018294505.1 Triticum aestivum
TAAGGAGGCACTTGCGTACGTGAGGCTATAGACTTGGTGGGTCCCCATTGTCATCCTCTCCAAGTAAAGTCATCTCCTCGCCCGCGCGCGCTTTCCGCCCGAAACAGTCAGCGCCGCCCGCCCCGCTTCCCGGTGCAGGCGATTGCTCCGCCTTCAAACGACACAAGTGTTGTCCGTCCGTCCATCTGCCGCCCACATTAATGATACGCGGTTGCCAAGGCCGCTACTCCGGCGCCACACGTCCGTCCCTCCGCCCGCCCACCATTGCTATATAAACTGCTGCGCCGGCCATAGCCGCAGTCATCCGCATCCGTTCCCTTTCTCCTGTCCACACTACTACTGCCCACCATGGCTTCCTCGTGCTCCAGCGCTCTTCAGGACGGGCGGACGACGGACCACAAGGAGATGGCAGCCATTGCTGCCGACCGGCTGGCCGGCAGGCAGCCGGAGGACGACGACGTCCCAATGGAGAACATGGTAGTCGACGATCCGGCGCCAACCCCCTCCTCCGCGCCATCCTCACCGGTGCATTGCACCATGACCATCAGCGAGGCCCGTGCCCAATATATGGATAGGGTGAGGCAGATGCGTGAGGAGCAGTTCCGGGGGGCACAGGCCGATGCCGCCTACAACCACCATCTCCTCCAGGAGCACCTGCAGGCGGAGGAGCAGATCGCCGCGGAGCGGGCGGAGCAGGAGGCGCTGCTCGACTCGTACTGCTCCGCCTGCAAGGGCCGCCTCGCGCGCTGGCGGTACCGCATGCGGGTGGCGGAGGCTGCGGTCGCCTACAAAGAGGCTAGCAAAGAGGGCGATGAAGCGGGCGAGGCACTGTTTGGCGAGACCGAGGACGAGGCAGAGGACAATGCCGGCTCCGACGAGTCCCCGCTCCACTGGCGTCGACGAGGCCCTGCTCCGCCGAGGCCCCGCGGCGCCAACAACGAGGCAAAGGACACCGCTGAGGCCCCGCCGCGCCAACAATGAGGCAGAGGACATCGCCGGCTTAGCCGAGGCCCCACCCTGCCGGCGACGTGGGGTAGGATTTCCACCGCTCCGCTGAGGCGCCGCCCGCCGGCAACGAGACAGAGGACATCGCCGTCTCCGCCGAGGCGCCGCCCCGCTGCCAATGAGGCTGCGCCACACAGAAAACGAGGAAGAGTAGAACACGGTAGGTCACCGCCGCTCGGGTTCAAGTAAGGCCAGCGCTGCTACCCTCCGGTTGAAGCCAAGCTAGGCGGGTTGACCATTGACGGCCGGTTAGCTTCTTGGCGGCGACATGGAGTGGGAGAGCTGCGCTGGAGAAGAATACTGCTTCTACTTAACTGCTTGTGCTGTTGGCTGACTGACACGTGGGCCCAACATGCCACATGTCAGTTACGCAACTGCACCTGCAGTTAAGTCACTGAAGCTTCTGTTCGGCTCAGCGGGACACAGGTGGGTAGCTTCGGTTAATTAATTATACCTCCAGCGCACCCTTTTTTAGTTGAAGAATGTATGAAATGTAATGAAATCCGGCATGTTTATATGAAATCCGACCGTGCATGAATGAATTTATTTCGATTAGTTCGAATTCCTGTATCACTGGCATTGGGTGAACATGCAAAACAATACGTACTAGCATTATTCCCAGGGTGATCACCTCGTTTGCAGCAGTTTCACATGTACTCCCTCCGGTCATTTCTAGTCTGCATACAAGTTTTGTCTGCAGTTAAAGTATCTCTACTTTGACCAATCTTATACAAAAAAGTATGCACTTTCACAATGTGCGAAGTAAAAAGGAACAAAATGAGTACAAAGAGTTTGAGCAGCTTTTTAGCGTTTCTGTACATTGCAATCAAACACACATGCCTGGCAATTCATAGAGAACATTCAAAACAATCGATGATTATGCAGCTCAGCGACTCACATGTCAGAGGCAATATTTACTTCACAACTAAAGAATAAAGAAAAAATTGATCGACACTGCTGACAGTAAAGGGCGTCCCATTCGAAAATATCAAATGCATGTCTTGCTAAAATCAATGAGAAAAATTTGACAAGGTTGTGCCATTCCAAAATATCAAATGCCTACGATTGTGGAATGGGCAGGGTTTGCCATCAGTTCGGACATTGACATGGCACCTCGTGCTAAATAAACCAGTTGTTCGTTTTGTGCAGTTCCACCAAAATCAACCAAATTCGTGCGTAGCTTGTATGATTTCGCCCTCATATGTTGCAACGCCTTGAACTTATCGGCACCTCCTTTCTTGTGGTGGAAATGAATGATTCGATGTATTCATGAACATTTTGTGCAGTTCCCATTGAAATCAAGCTGAGCACCCCTGTTTGCACCAATACAAAAAAGTGATTAGTATAAAGCAAACTGTACTATGAATTGACAGTTTCAACAGGCACATACATGGTCCATGTAGAGCACACTTTTAGAAAAATGGAACTCACCAGAAAGAATCCTAGAACAACATTGTACTCGCGCATCACAGCAAAAAAATGGAGATTTGTCAGTCCTTCTGAGCTGAAGTTAGTTTGGTCTTGTGGGGAGTAATGTAACCATCCTTCAACTGCTCCTTCTAATGAGAAGATAGACAGGGCTTCTTCATCCTGGCATAATCAGAACTAGTCACTTCACGTACTCCATATTCTTCTTCAGAGGAAGATGATCCTGTTGTGCAAAGACAAGAGGACTACTAAATGCTAGCATCCCTGTTTGCTCGAAAAAAAAGGAAAGGAAATATTTAAAACAGCACACATGAAGCACTTCTCAAGGACAATACCACTTTTTCATGACAGTATCTAAACAGTAGCACAACACCAATAGAGATGACAAAGCTCAATCATATGGATGAAATCAGTGGGCGAGTACCAACCTTTGTCAGGAGGCTTATTGTGTAGAGCATACAGATGAAGCACTTCTCCGGAACCATCTGTTGCTATCTACGGTGGTGGCCATGCTTACTATATACTCCTCGATTAGTTTAATGTTTCCAACATCTTCTTGTGCAGTTCCACTAAAATATATGGTATCTTCAAAGAAGATCCCTGTTTGCACAAGTAGAGATAATTACATATTATATTAAGAGTGGCATCAAATCAGTGGCAAAACAATTGCTCGTTCCAGCCATAGCAATAAATTAAGATGCAAAACTATATCATTACTTGTGTCATCACAGTTCCAGTGCTTCATTATAGTACCAGGAGTTGATTTTTGTTTTTCTTCCGCTTGTTCTTCCCCTTCATCACTTGGTTCAATAACAGACAAGCTTTGCCTTCAATGTAAGATTTGGCATGTCAATTAGGGAGCACAAGTATAGTACTAAACTTAATTTTCTAATGAAAGTGGCAAAATACAGGCCAGCAGTTGTGAAATATCCTTATCTTACCTCAATGGGATATTACGGTGCACATACAGATTGGAAGTCTTGTCTCCATTTGTGCAGTTCACTAAAATCAAGCAACATTATCGTACAAGTAGCACAACATATGAAAGCACACTGCAGAATCATGTGAAAGAAGGCTAGTACTGACCTCTCATGATGCGAAATTCAAACAACTCACAAGAAGAAGATCTGAACCAAATTCGCCTTAACGGATAGGAAGTAAGATCTCCTCTTGTGCAGTTCCACTAAGATCAAGCAATCAAGCAACATTGTCGGTGTGACATTTTGGTTGAACTGCACAAAACACTCTTAAAACAAAAGTGTTTTGTGCAGTGCAACAAAAGGTCACAATGGCAACGAGGTGAAGTAGATAACCCTGTTTACACAGAGGTGCAAAGGAAACAATTAGTGGTCAATAACGGTGGATGACACAGAAGCCAACAAAAAGAAGCATCTACCTTATCTAAATGGGAAAGAAAGCAAGACAGTAGCATTTCTCAAACGGCGGCATTGATTAATATTAACATAGAGACTATATTAACAATAAAATTCATTAAACATGTAATTTGCTTTTAACTGTGGCATTACATCAATTTTCCAGCGGCATTATTAGAGGGTGTTTGTTTACATGGACATTTTCGTGTAGGGACTAAAAAAACTCCGTGTCAGTTCCATCTAAACCAAACAGGAGGGACTTTTAGGGACTAAAAGTGGGCATTTGGGACTAAAGAAAGAATATCCCGAGGGAGTCTTTTTGGGACTTTTTCCAACAGTTGCCCCTGCCACGCATCGCACCTTATCTCTATTAGTTCATTACTAGGGGTAACATGGTCTTTTAGCATGTCATTTAATAACCTCTAGTCCATGTTTAGTCCCTGGAACCAAGCAGGTAGGGACTAGGGAGTTTTGAACCAAACAGGGCCTTAGATTAACAACAACTAATGAGTTGCACGGGACAGTGGACGCACCAGCACCATGTGCATCTACCGATGTACTGTGGTCATGCACAGTCTGTTGCGACAAAGAACAAACAACCAAGGAGCATATTTGTGTTGGTCCCAATTTTGTTATCTTTAGACACCTTTCCCTATGTGAGTGCAGCAAATCTAGCCCTGCTCAAACTCTACAGCCTTGTCCCTTCCTTTCCTTTTTGAACTAGTACTTTCGCCCCTTCCTTTCCTCTTTGAACCACGTCCTAGATTTATGCGATACAACTTTCCCCACAACTTTCCCCCATACCTTTCCTCTTTGAACCACGTCCTAGATTCATGCTATACAACTTTCCCCCTTCATTTCCTCTTTGAACCACGTCCTAGATTCATGTTATATACAACTTTTCCCACTACTTTCCCCCACTCCTTTCCTCTTTGAACCACATCCTAGATTCATGGTATACATGCAGCTAGAGCAATGCATGTGGACTAAGTAAATTATACCTTAAGGTTCTTGGGGCGTGGTTCGGTGGGCGACTGGACGGCGGCGAAGAAGAAGGGGTCGGAGGCCCTCCCGCGCCGCCGCTGGGTGGAAAGTGAACAGCTGTGCCGGTAGTCCCTCGCCGACGGCGACAGCGTTAAGCCTCCTTCCCTTCCTGGCGGACGGATCCTACCGGCTCTTTGAGCAGCAGTGAGGGGAGAGAGAGGCCAACGAAGTCTTGTTTAGATCTGGAGAGGGCGAGAGAGTGAAGAGAGCAACTACAAGCGCTGAGGCTCCAGCAGGAGAGGGCAAGAGAGTGTGAAGAGAGCAACTACAAGCACTGAGGCTCCAGCGGGAGAGGGCGAGAGAGTGTGAAGAGAGCAACTACAAGCGCTGAGGCTCCAGCGTGTATATATACTGGAGAGAGAGTGTGAAGTGTGCAAACCCTAGAAAACATTTTGACCAGTCAAAGAATCCTCCTGGCACAAATTATGCTCAAGTGTAGTTATCGAACCCGAGACCTCAAGTTTGATGAGCGAACAGGCTAACCAGCTACACAACCCTCCCGTTATGTTCAACGAGAGGGAAATAACCTTTTATACATTCCTGCATTCGTGTGACAAGCATGCCGTGTTTTTTTGTGTGTGTGGGAGTCATTGGGATTTCAATCATAATCGTGTCATGTGGCTTTGGTGGTAAGACTATCCACAGTGGTGCAGAAATAATGCAGCCTTAGTCACCTTACCTCTCTCCATGTAGTACGTTCGGTCCCACCAGTCAGAGGGTGAAACAAAAAAATTAATAAGAAAAATTAAAAGCGCCAGCGGTGTATCTTACCTCACACATCTCGCTACTGCTCGGGAACACTGTCCAATTGATCCCTCTGTTCGCTCACGTACTATTTTAAGTGAATCCTTATTATAACATGCACACAAATTTTGGGCACTTGTATTCGACTTAAGTTAGTGTGCCACCGTATCTCGTATACTTACTACTCCCTCTGTCTAGGTGTAATAAGTCACGTTAGAAGGTGCAACGGGACAAAGGTGTGTGCGTGTGCGTGTGTGTGTGTGTTTAACAGCATGTGTGTGTTAGAGAGAGCGATAGATCGACCTACTCCTACAGAGAGATGTTGTGTAGTGTAGTACGATTTTAGCAACGAGAGTCGGTGCATCCTCTCGTTTCCGGGCGTGTCCGGTAGGGACATGTGGACAGCTGCCACGCCCGCTCTTGACCAGCCTGGCCCACCCAAAGCCGCTCCATCGCCCGCGCGCGCTTCCCGCCCGAAACGGTCAGCGCCGCTCCAAAGAATCGGTGCCGCATTCATGCCCGGGCAGAGCGGACGCGACCTCTCACTGGCGCAAGAGTGATGGTTGCTTCGTCCGTCCAACTTACTGCTGGGTCTATGTGATTTGACGGCTCATTGGTCTTTATTACTGAGGTGGTAGGACTGCTGGATGTCCCACGCTTTCGGCGAAAGGAGGTACTACTACTAGATTACAATTTTCTCCATTCTTACAGCGGAGGCGTGCAAGAGCAGTGAAAACACACAGGCTCAGTGATTACATGGCCCACCTCACACTATCATCGTGCGACACCTAACTCTTTACATAGTACTCCCTCCGTTCCTAAATATTACTAGATGAGTCCCCGCGCGTTGCCGCGGAACAGCGGTACATCTCTTTGCGCAAAATTATCGATTTCATAGAACTAAAAAAACTCTATAACCGCATGACAAATGTGGTAGCCAAACTAAAAAAACTCCCATCATCATTTAGATCATCCCACGTAAGGAAAAAAGATCAGCCAACTCCTACTGCATAATGGGATTATATTTTTCTTTTTGACATGTTAATGGGACTTAAAAGCTCACTTACATGCATGCTACCGGTGCATGCTTGCATGCAGACATGTTGATGTGATTTAAAACCCAC
This sequence comes from Triticum aestivum, assembly GCF_018294505.1. Classification (NCBI taxonomy): domain Eukaryota; kingdom Viridiplantae; phylum Streptophyta; class Magnoliopsida; order Poales; family Poaceae; genus Triticum; species Triticum aestivum. Next base: position 43,897,984 of record NC_057796.1, read on the forward strand.
TCACATGCATGTGCCACGGTATTTCTACATGCTTTCATGTGGCTTAGTGCGGAGCCTCTCAACGTCTAGATCAGACGGCTATTATGGACTGATTTACTTCATCTAACGGCTACATCAATTTTGATGATGTGGCTCAAGGAGAGGATAGAGAATTCCTAGTAGTGGGGGCTAGCTATTACTAGTAGATAAGTCTTTGTAGAGATTCCACTACATACGGAACAAAATGAATGAATCTACACTTAAAATGCATCTATATACATCCGCATGTGGTTCATGGTGAAATCTCTACAAAGACTTATATTTAGGAACGGAGGAAGTACTAGTATAGTACGTACTGTAATTTATCAGCGAGATAAATTTGTACAATGCTATGAAGCTTCCAGCTTCTGTTACATGTATCTTGCGTCCAAGGTTGCCCGTTGCAACATTTCATCAAATACAAAGGAGACTAACATGCATGCTATTGCATCTCAATGATTGACAGATCATAGCAAATATGTACTCCCTCCGTTCCAAAATAAGTGTCTCAACTTTGTGCAAACTTTAGTACAAAGTTGTACTACTACTAAAGTTGACACTTATTTTGGAACAGAGGCAGCTAAAGAAAAAAATGATCCATGCAGTCCCTAGCCCTTGAACCGTGAACCCTGACCAGGCTTCAATTTGCTGGCAACGTTCGAGCTTCCTAATAAATGAAGTTTGCAACCTTTTGACCATCGGATCATTTTGTGCAGTTTCACCAAAATCGAGATGAGCATCCCTGTGGCAAAGAAATTGAAGAAGCGTGATTAGAATAAGATTACTGGGACTAGTTCATGAGACATAAACTCATCACAAATACAGTACGTAGAAGCCAGTAGAGGTATGTGCGGGGCAAAGAAGTAGAGAAATGTCCACAGGGAGTGATGTGGGCAGCCGGAGCAGTGGTGCAAGCCGGCTGTAAAGGGAGTTGTACCTGAGGGACGTAGCTCAACCTTGAGGAGGGCGGCGGGAGGCGGCAACTGCCCACGTCGCGGCAGTGAGCAAGGGACGAAGGCAACCTCACCGGCTTTGTGAGAGAGAAAGGCGGGGACCCCTGATCGGGACGTGCCGACAGTGGGTTTTCGCCGTCGGTGATGGCCACCGCATCTACAGTAAGCATCCACCCCTTCCCCAAGCAGACGTGATCTGTCGGGATGTTAGAGATGTGGCCACAGTCATTTTGCGCGAGAGAGTGTGAAGAGAGCAACCCCAGCAAGCAACCGTGTAGGTTGGCCCGTCCTGACTATGTATATAGTGGAGCGGTTTCCTTTTCTCTCCATATGAACCTATCATATTGCGTACGTGCCACTGAAGAAAAAAGAACTTTATTTATAAATGACGCGGCACCTACTACTCGTTCTCCTATAACCTTGCTTGGCATCTCCAAAATATTAACCTTGCGATTGGCTCTTCGCCTCTTCAGGAAGTCGAGCAATAATGGTAGTGCAGTATATATCGTTCTGGCTATATGAGACTGAATGAATTGCTGCACGTCCACCACGTGGGCGAGGGTCGAGGGGCGAGGGAGAGTGCTACATACGGAGCAAAATGAGTGAATCTACACTCTAAAATACGTCTATATACATCAGTGTTTGGAGTATGTACTAGTAGTTCATATTGAAATCTACTAAAGGACATATATATTCCAAAAAATATGATATAATTTCTATAACCAAGGTAGTAGGGACGAGGAGTAAACGGAGGGAGTAGTAAATTTTTCTCCTCGTCCTGCGAGCCGCCGCGCGCATGCGCGAGTGAGCGGGCGTAAGGCGGAGCAAGCTTCACCTCATCCTGCGAGCCACCGCGCCCGTGGGCGGGGGAGACGGCGTACTAAGCAAGCTTCTCCTCGTTCTGCGAGTTGACGGGACACATCAAAAGTACTCCAGTGTATAGAGCCTTGCCTCTAAGGTAGGCCCCACATGGTTTGCCTCTTTTTTTAACATAACACGTCAAGTCGCAATTTGTTTGTTCACCCGTGGTAGACGATCCTCCCTCCACCAAGTGGACAACCAGTACACGTGCCAAATTACCACGTGGGATGCCTTTTTCGTACAGAAATGAGCTCCACCGTGTACCCGCGCGGGTGTGGTTGGGAAAGAGACGGGAGTACGTGCGCCGTGCATGCACCTCTTCTCTTCGTGCACATCCCCCACCTACGTGGGTGTGTGTGAGAGATAGAAACCGCGTTCGTGAGTGTTTTTTGTTTTGGGGTGGGGGGTTGATTTCGTGAATTATTTGTGGGAATATGTGTCGATGACATCTCAAATTTTTTTTTTTGCATGCAATGTGTGTGAAATGGAGGCCTATCCATATCATACATAGAGGGTCAGGCAATCCACGAGAAAAGAGGGAGGGGTCATAGCTATCGATAGAGTCGAAGAGAGGATCAAGTGGGTGGGTGCGAGATCGATGAAGAGAGCCATCGAAATTGTGTGTGTGTGCAAGTCAAAGATATAGGGCGACTGGCCTACCGGAACGTTAGAGGGCACATGTCAAGTTTGTGTGTGGCAGGGAGACATGACTAGAGCACTCGATGTATTGGTGTGTGTGGGAGGAGGGGGGTGGGGGGAGGGGTAGGCAGAGGCCTAACTATAGAGGTAGAACGACTCGTATATGTGTTGAGAAGGAGAGACCCAGCTATGTCTTGAGGGAGATCGGTTGACATCCATACATAACTGAAGGACGGGAAATATGATGGGACAGAGAGGGAGAGGAGAGAGAGAGGGAGGGAGAGGGAGGGAGAGGGGTAGAGTGCTGGATGGGTGATGGAAAGTTGCTTCTCGAAGATGGTGGGAGAGGCCTACTAGACAAACTTAGGGTGGAACTGCAATGTTATCAATAAGAGTGGGGATGTGTTTCTGTGTGTGCCTGTGCGTCATAGATCTGCCGGGACGCATCCATGGATGATGAAGGGGAACCATGTGTTTGGTAAGCAAACCTAACTAGATCGGTAGATCAATTGTTGTTTGTCGGAGGAAGGGAGAGACACAACTAATGAGGTAGATCGATTGACGTGTGGGTAAAAACGAGTTATAAGGACCTAGCTAGCTATATGTATAGCGAGAGATCGGTCGGTGTACGTCCATTTGTTAGAGGCAAATAAGGCCCAGCGAGACGGATATACAGAGAGAATGGAGCTAGGAGGTGGTGCGAGAGGCCCAACTACTAGCTAGATAGGGGGAGGAGTGTGCGGTTGTGAGATCGATGAAAAGAGGGGCGAGAGTTTACACGTGTGTCTGACCGTATGAGAGACAGGAGGCAAGGATACATAAAGGAGGAGATTGAAGGTGTGTGTGTATGTTGTAGGCAGGCATCGCTAGAGAGGTTTATCGATCGGTGTGTGTCGGAAAGGAGTTGTGGAGACTCTGGGAGAACGACCTAAAGAAAAAAATGAATGTGCCCGGTGGATAGAATGCCGAGGGAGGGGGAGGGCGAGGAGGGCGTGTGGATGCACGAGAGAAAGTTAGTGGTAGCTACAAAGGTTAGAGGATTGTGTGGGTGTAAGAGACTAACAAAGATCATAATTTGATATGAAAGCGGATTCATATATTTGAATAGGAGATCATAGTTTTTTTAAACATTGCATGCATGAATATAGCGGTGATACACGTGCTGTGCACATGTTATACCATAATGTGATAATGCATGGCGTTTGCAAATCACAGCTAAATGTCGAACAATCTAAACCATACTATACATCAAACAATCTCACATTTTATTTGAATTTGTGATAATGTGTGGCGTTTGCAGCTTACAACTAAATATCGAACAATCTAAACAATACTATATATCGAACATTCTCACATTTTATTTGAATTTGTGGTAATGTGTGGTGTTTGCAACTCACATCTAAATACTTGTAGGCGTAGGGGGCGGGGCACCATACATAATGTGATAAACGCATTATACATATGAGACATGGTTTAGATTATGAAGATCTAGCTAGAGCTAGAAATGTAATGTGATTTGAAATCAAAATAAAGTGGATTCAAAAAATCTAGTTCGAGTTCATATAGTACACATAGTTCATATGTAACTCAAGACTAATCATGTGGTGTGCCGTGAAGGTAATACACAAACGATGGTTTAACTTGACAATAATGATGATTGTAGATCTTATTAAAACAGAGAAACGAATTCAAATGATTTGATTTCACAACAATCATTACTGTAGATCTTATTCAAATAGAGAAACAAATTCAAATTTAGTTCATATTCAAGCGGTAGTATATACGTTTGGAATGCACTAAAACGTTCATTTGAGTAGTAGGTTGCATGCATTATACACGTAGCGAAATATTTTAATTGAACATAACATGAATTCAGAGTTTTGAATGACATTTGTAGTGCGCATTGATTTGGTACAGTACACGTTAGGCTTGTCCGGAAATTTCAACCCGCGCCTTGTTAGCCCGAAATATTTAAGATATATCTTTGTCTCGTTGTGCTCCGACAACTCCCTCCATCTCAACCCGCGCCTTGCTATTCCGAAATTACAACGCGCGCGAAAACTCCCACCTCCTGTGAAATCCCGACACGCGAAATGCCCGTGGTACCCCTGAACCGAAAGAACCGCCTCAAATCGGTGGGGGTACTTTCGTAACTTACCCTACATTTTGGACAAGCGCGTCTCTAAGCCATGGTTCCCCACTGCCATCCCATCCGCCAACCCATTCGTACACCGAGGCCGCGAAAACCCGCGAGGAAACCCCACACCCTACTCTGTCCGCCACCCAGCCGGAGCCTCTTCCCCGACGACGTTGTCCACAGCAACACCTCGACGTCCTCATCCACCGTACCGGATGAGGATCCGTCGTAGATCTCATCGTCCCGCCGGTTCAGCCACCCCGTCCTCCACCTCCAAGGAGCTGCCCTGACGTTCCCCTCGTCTTTCGCGCCACCTCCATTCCCACACCGCCGTCTTCACCTGCACCACCGGAAGAGCATCATCATCACCGTTTCCTCGGATGAAGCTGCGGCCTAATCGGCGCCACCAAAGAGGTTGTACACTAATCGCCGCATTTTCTTCTTGATTCGATCTCACGGTGCTGCCGGCGCTCGGTCCCGAGCCGACATGGCGCGGCTCCATCCACGGCGGCGTCGCCGGCCACTTCCTCCACGGCGTCGCTCCCTCGGTGGCGACATCCACATCAGTAGGAGCTGCTGCTGCTTTAGCTCTCGCTCGCGCTGCTGCTCTGCTCTTGCTCTCGGTCCCCTGCCTGGTCTGCTCTTGCTATTGCTCTTGCTCGCGCTGCTGCTCTCGTTCTTGCTCTTGCTTGCAATGCTGCTCCAATTTAGCTACACTTCAGTTGACTGAATCGACT
>NC_057796.1:43903549-43905930 GCF_018294505.1 Triticum aestivum
ACTATCTATCTTAGGGTTCAGGATGGGGGCGGTGGTTGCCGGCGTGGCGGGGCATTGGCGGGGCGGTGGCGTGGGGATCGCCGGAGAAAAAGCTCGGCACGGGAGGGCCTAGAGGGATGGCCGGGGCGGCGGCGGACCGGCGGTGGGGAGTGTTTTCGGGGCGGGCGGGGCGGCACACCGCCGGCCGCGGGCGGCGGGGGGCTGCTGTTTGGCCGGTGGTGGCTGGCGGCTCAGGGGGTGGAGGTTGAAGATGAACCGCAGGCCCTTGATTTCGTATCCAACGGCTGCAAAATCGATTGACCAGAGATGAAAAAGTCAGTCGACCGACGTGTAGCCTCACCTTGCTAGTGCGTTTAGTTTCGATAGCAAAATTCAGTTACGACAGTTAAGTTCAGAGATGAGGGGCTGATGTATTTTACATCTAGTACTTTGTGGTTATGTATTTTACATCATGTATTGGAGATGCTATTAGAATTCCACTCAGGTTAAAGTTGTTCGTTGTCTCTCTTGTCCTGCTTCAGCCTCGGCGTCGTACAACTCACCGGAGCTGCTCCAACGACGAAACCCTCCATCACAGCGGAGCAGTACCTCGGGCTCCATCTCCAGATGCCTAAGATCTTCTTCCCCTCCTCCGACAGCAAAGTCAGCCGGAGCATCCTCACCGGCCAACCCAATCACGCTGAGATCGACATGGCTTCGCCAAAGAGGTTGTACACTTGTTGCATCTCTTTTTTACTCTACATGTTATATATATTGTCCACTGAGCACACGGATTTGTTCCTTTAGTGTCTCCTTGAAAGAAAAAACGTAGGAATTTTAATTTTCACTTGTCCTCCTTTTCAAATTCCTATTCATGAAGCACAAGACTAAGATATAGTAGCATAATAACATTATAACCGTACATTTTCTTGTGGTTTGACTTAATCTCACCATGCTTCTTTGCATCCTGTGATCTTCCAATTGTTGTGAATCAAACACCCAGATTGGCAGAAATCCTGTGTTTTTAAATTCTCTGTTTTGCACGTGCATTCCTATCCTATTCCTGTCTATTTCCTATCCCTGCATTGTTGGAATCCTCCAATTCAAACGAGCCCTTACAGAATTACTTCTCTTACAGATAGTTGTCAAAGAAAACCTTGCGTGGTTTGTCCCGCTCCTGCTGCACCGTTGTCCACCCCAGCTCAGCTGCTCCAACGACAGAAGGGTCCAGCACAGCAGGGATCCGGCCTCCAGACTCTCTTTTGCCACCTCAGATCTTCTTCCCCGCCGCTGGCAGCCATGAAAACTGCATTACCATCATCAACCGAGCAGATGACCTCGAGGACTACACGGGTCCGCAAGAGAGGTCACACTCTTTCGTGTCTGCTTACGTTATGCATCGCTTAATATTACATGCTACTTTATCATCCTGTTCACCAATTAGCTCTGAGTCAGCTCCAAACTAATGGTCAAACTTGAGTTTTTAAATGGTTGTGGGGTACATATCGGGGCCGCTATCAATAGTATCTATCTACTATCTGGTTAATCTCCGGTGTCTACTATGGGTTTCATGTTGGGTGGGAAACAAACAGTGAAGAAGCCATTATCTGTATTTTTTAACTGAAGCCATTATCTGCCTGCTATTATTGGTTTTGGGTCTATCCACAGGTTGCTACCATCACTCTGGATTTCTGCATGCACTCCTTACATAATCTCACTATGTTTTATTCCTATGCATGACAATTATTGTAAACAATGGAACTGAACATGTAGAGCAAAAGAGACAAGCCTTGCGTGGCAATAAAATCTTATGCAGACGTCGCTCCATGGTAGGCGCAAAGGCAGCCCCCCTCCACGCATTTCGGATTGTAATCGAGAGGAAGATATCTGTTATGAGGGGGATTCAGAAGGAGAAGACAACTCCTATTTACCCCCTGAGGTCTTCGCTCTAACTTGGCATGCTGATGTTGGTTATATCATGCATATGGTGTCTTGCATTGCTTACTTTATACATCAAATATGTCATCTGCTTAGTTTAGACATCCTTTGTGCGAATGCCATCTGTTCAGTTTATTCATTGTTTATGTGAATTATGCGACGCCATCTTGTTTAGCCAGGCATCATATATGTGAATTTTGCAATGCCATCCTGCTTAGCCAGTCATCTTATATGTAAATTATATCAGGCCATCCTTTTTTTTGTTACATATTAGATTTGTCAACAATGTTAGTACATTCAACTGCTCTTCGTGCGCATCAACCATTTGACACGGTGATGGCAAATTCTGGAGTGAAAACAAGGTCTTCAGAGCAGACTATGCTATCTGACGAAGCGCATATCTCGCTGGTTACGGATAGCTCCACAGAGGAGGATTCAGAGACAGATGACCAGTCCTATTCCCC